>NC_137121.1:34645752-34865752 GCF_949357685.1 Gobio gobio | reverse complement strand
ATGGACTGGATGCCAACAGTTACTATTTGCAGGAGGATGGTGGATATGTCGTGTATGAGAACCAGATGACCTCCTCGTATGAAGTGGGTGTTGGACCACTTGGTTCCATCACAAGGGACAGACATTTTGAGTAGGTTTTTTTTTAAAAAACAACGTATTTATATTTGCTTGCAGCAGTTTCTGGTTAAACACTGGTATTCTTCCTCAGGTGATGAGGCATACACGTCCTACTACAGTGATGTTGATTATCCAGTCACAAAAGTCCTGCGGGAGCCTGTCTATGTTGAGGTGCGCATTTTGGAGAGGACCGACCCCAACATTGTCCTAATGCTGGGACGTTGCTGGGCGACATCAACCCCCCAGTCCACTCAGTCTACCCCAGTGGGACCTTCTGGTCGATGAGTGCGTAAGTCTAGTTTTTATCCATCTAGTGTGCTGTAAGGCATTTCTGGCTGCATATTTGCCTTTCAGATGCCCTTACCAGGATGACCATTACCTGACCACATTGGTTCCGGTGGCTGGATCTTCTGGTTTTCAGTTCCCAACCCACTACAAGCGCTTTGTGATGTTCACATTTGTGGATCCAGCATCACTGGCTCCTCTACAGGAAACCTTATGCTCTGCAGCCTTGCCTGAATCCTTAATAGTTTTTTGTATTTATTTTTTTATAGTGATTTCTGTGGCTTAACCCTTTCCCCTTCTGTTAGATCTTCATCCACTGTAGTACAGCAGTGTGCCATCCCTCTTCTGGCTCCTGTGAGCAAAGCTGCACTAAAAAAAGTGAGTGCTTGTTGTAAACGGACTTAAGGAACCATGAAAATTTGTTTTTTAAATGCCTCGATACACGATTGTACCATTTATTTTCCAGAAAGAGATGCTAACGTCAAGACTGTCTCTAGTGGGCAAACTGTGGTGTCTAGTGGAGAAGTTAACCTGGTCATTTGACTTTAGTAGTTTTAATAAACTTAACTCAACTGTGTCTCTTTGCTATTGATCTTTCATGACTGTTCTGCTTATTTTATTGGGCCACACTACTAAACCAGTATTTTTTGTTTGTTTTTGCTTCAAGGTTGTGCTTGACTTAACTAAACAAGCCACGCTTCTGCCAAAACCTGACCTATTTGCCAAGTTCCAGTTGCTAACCTGGGTCCCTGTTCTTAATGGTATCAAATTAGGGGTTGTTTAATCTGTTTTGGTCTCTACTTGTGGCTTTATGGACTAACATAACTGCTTGTCTTGATATTCAAGCATGCCAAGTCCCTCTGTTTTTTGGTAATGATATTTGAAAGCTCTCTGAAGTCATGCATTACATCTGCAATAAAAAAAACAGCATCAACCTTCTGTCCTTTTAATCCTAAATTGTGATCAGTCTTTTTTTTTTCTCTTGAGGCTAGCCCCAATGTTTATTGAAAAGTAGACTGGTGCTTTAATAAAAGCTGGTTTAGTCCCTTAACTGGTGTCTGAGGGCTTGTTTACTCCTGGTACTAAAGCACTTATCAGTCCGCTCACAAGTGGAATATAAATACAGGTTTAAATGGGGTCTAAAGGGTTTTAAACTTGTCCCCCTTTTTCTTTGGGGGGGGGGGGGGGGCATTTAACCTTGACTCATGAAAGTTCTTAATAAACTGTTTCCAGAGTGTGGCATTAACCAGACTAAACCATGTCAGTTCTGTAGATTTGGACAAGCTGCTTTGTTTAAATGTCTGTGCTTGTTCTTGCACCATTAAAAAAAGAAAGTGGAAGGCAACTTGACTAGTGTCTATGCTGTCAAGGAAATGCATCCCATTTTGATTATATTTAACTGGTTTGAAGAGCTTAAAGGTCCCATGGCATGAAATTTTCATTTTATGAGGTTTTTCAACATTAATATGAGTTCCCCTAGCCTGAATATTGTCCCCAAGTGGATAGAAATGTTGATCGGTGTAAACCCGAGTTCTGGCTGTCTTTCTCTGCCTTTGAAAAATGACAGGCCAGACGAGCCAATCCTGAAGTCTCCTGGTTTGACGTCCAAGCAGGAACGGTTTCCTCCCTTTCCTCCGGCCAGAGAATCTGGCACGCCCATGCAAACGTGAGAGAGATCATTGCTTGTGAACAAGTGAACGCTGGCAGTTTCTCAGTGTTTGGATGTACAAATGAAAACAGAAGTCTTTTTTCAGTACCTTCTGATCTGTGATCAGTGATTTCTGATGTGTAGCTAATTATTTATTATTCGTGCACACGCTGCGGCTTCTCTCTCCCCCGAAAGAGCTGTGTTTTCGTGTTTTCTATCTTGTGAGTCAGTGTTTTTGTACGTCCTTGTCGCGTCTATCTGTTCTACAATGTGCATACAGTCGTTTCTGCTCAACATCAGCAGAGTAACATCTTTAGAGATAAACCTTACACACGCCGAGGCTCGGGCTGCACTGGCTGGTCGGCCTCCAACATCCGCGACCCCAAGTACTGCATCTGGCCCACAGCGGAGGCACCAAGCGCGGCGCGAGATTAAGCAGAAGGGGGGTAAGAGTGAGGGTATCTGGCTAGGCTAGCCAGCTTTCCCCACAATAAACTGGATTACATTCGATTACTGCTGTTGTGTCTTTGTTTGCGCTGTGTACTCAATGCGCGTCACTGACGCTTTACATATGATAGGAACATTTCTAAAAATAATGGTATTATCAACACTTACTCATAACTCGTTCATCTCGACAGCTGTAATGGTACTTTGCATGTGTTACAAAGTTGGTAATAATGATGAAGACGGACTCGGTGTGACTGGGACTCGTGTTTATTCAGAACTCTCAAATACAAACACAATAAACTCGCGCTGACAGACAGCGCTCTCATAACTCAGTAGTTACTATAAATAACTTTGTTAGCATTCGCTGAGCTCGGTCTCTGGTACATTAGTGATGTCCGGTTCGCGAACGATCTTTCTTTTGAACCGGTTCTTTTTAGTGAACCGAATCAGTTCACCAAATCGGACTGAATCGTTCTAAACGGTTCGCGTCTCCAGTCAGCGCTGATCCATAATTTACTAAAGTTACTAACTTTCTGACATGAGTGACAGGCCCTCCGACTAGAAATAGACTAATAACCTGAAGTATATGCTGTAACTTAAACAGTTCACTGAACTGAGACTGACAGAACCGATGTGAAGTGAACTCCGGTCCATCCATCTCTCTGGCAGCAGCTTGTTCCTGCTCGTGCCTCATAGATCTCGTTAAACCACGCCCCCTCCGCTCATATCAAATGCAAAGATGTCAGCCAATCACAACAGTGGGCGTTTTTACTGAAGTCTCACAGCAGACACGCCTCTTGAAACAGGGCCTTCAGCCACAGGGCAAACAGCAGTATAGAAAAAATGCCTTTTATTTCTAAATTATGACATTTTATGATGTAAAAATCATACTAACAATATAAGTACACCTCAGGAAACATTATAAAATAATAGAAAAATGCCATGCCATGGGACCTTTAATGTTGGTGTATTTATTAGGTCTGTGAAATAAACATTTCACAATGGTGTTTGGGTAACAGCTTAGGACCCAGTAGTGAAAAATGAAGACCAAGAGTCAGGAGAGTAATTCATTAAAGAAAAATTTACTGAAGAATAGTTTGCAGTTTCATTCACAGAAGCTTCAAGTCTCACAAGGAGTTTGTAGGCCACCCTCTCTCTAACTGTCTCCTCGCCTCCGCCCATCATACATACAATTTCTGAACATTTATACTGTTTTCAAGGTCTAGCCACGTCAATACTGCCATGTTGAATGATTCTGATTGGCAGAGATAATGCACAATCACTGTATATTTCCACACAAGGATAGATAGCAGAGCATATCACTAAACTAGGTAGACTAGTTGTCGCCCTATCACTAGAATTAGATCATTGTTGACCTCAGAGGTTGCAGAAAGGCGCCTTCAGGTCTGGTGTTGTGTGCAGAAAACGTCCATCTTCAATATTAGGCCTGCACAGATCATGCAACGCACACACACAAAAGCTCCCTAGAATCACAGCTCTCCCAAGGTTGGAGAGTCTTAACTACATATCAACAAACCACTTCACCAAAACATGCTGATAACATGTGCTTTTCTCTCAGTGAGAGGTACAGACAGGCCAATTCATTAGTGTTTCAGTAAAAGGAAATATTAAATTAAATTAAAATATATATATACAGGGCTTGACAGATTTCAGCAGTAGATTTCAGCTGTGGCGGTGCGACAGCCACTCCCACTAGCCACTTTGGCGGGTTGAATATAATTTCAGTCTCCAGCCAAATGAAATGCCAAGACTGTCGTATCACAAAATGACAATTCTTTATCGATTAACTTGCAGTTAGAGAAGGCGGGACAGGCGGAATCGCGCTGAATGACACACAACAGAACGATCAGTTCTCCTTGCGTCTGAATAGTCAAATACACGCGCACACAGATGTCTCAAGATGTCTCAGATGATCTCGCAAGAACACAGTCGGTTAGGTAATAACTGGATATGTGTCAGAATATTACATCCATGCATTCAGCAGTCCAATTAAATACCTGTCTGTCATTAATGTCAATCAAACAACTACAGATGTTAAACACGTGTATACATATTAAATGAACCTACTGTATCTGTAAAAAAAGATTTTTTTAAATGTACTATTGTTTTTGTAATTTGCTTCTTTGTTATTTTATATAGCCTAACATAAATAACTCATATCATACTCAATTTCTCATATTAGCCTAAACTCATACTGAGTTTGCCCACCTGCACATACCAGCTGAAATACAGTCTTGATTTGGGTGGTCACTCTGCATTTGAAAGTTTTAAAGGGTTTTACATCTTCTAAATCAAGTAATTTAAGCATGCCAAAGTCAACTTTAATCATATAAAATGTAATTTCCAAACAGCAAAATTGTGGCCAGTGAAAATGCTGAGTGGCTAGTAACTTTGGAAAACCACGAGCCACAGTGGCTGGTGAGCAAAAAAGTTAATGTCAAGCCCTGTGTGTGTATATACACATAATTACATTGAAAGATTCTGGAATCTACCGCCGCTTCAGTGCTATTTTATTAATAAACTAAATGTACAAGGGTTTACAAAATTGTTTGGCTGGTTGGAATGAGATTTTTATGACAAGGTTTTAAGGATCAAACTTTTTTTGTCTTGATAATGCAAATTACCTAGCCTGGCGTGGCCATACTCAATTCTAGTCAGAATATGAGTCTGGTACCGCTCCATTGAGCTTTGATTATGGGGCGTGTTTCAACCGAGCCAGGAAAGACCTCAATTGGATAGACCCACAACCAATCAGAGCAACGGAGCGACGCGTAACGTTAGTTGTCAAATGTCAACAGAACTCAACTGCACTGTGTTGCCAAGTCCGTGTTTTTCTCCATGTCCGCGGGTTGAAGCGACCCCAATTATGTGATTATATAAACCCAGGAATGCGAATTTTAGCAGGCAACCTTGCCAAAATAACATATTTTGCCAACCAAACGCCGGAGAACTCCCCGGAAAGTTATTGACTTGGGCTATAGTTTTGAGTAGCAATTGTGCGCGACATTGCAAAGACACTTGGAAACCCTGTCTGTACGCACGCTGGATTAAGTAACGTTACAAGAAAAAGAGGAGTGTAAACGATCTTTGCCAGTAATAAAAGAATTTAAGGATACACAGAGTACTTACCAACACGATCATCGTTTCTGAGAGAAATAGTGAAGGTGAATGCATATAGGCGGATCTTTTGTGACGTCATTGTTTATGTTTGTCGCGTTGCATCATGGGAATCGTGTGGCAAGAAACACCAGTAGATACCGGTAATTCGATTGTTTTGCACGTTTGGAGGAGGATTTAGAGAAGAAGATGGTTCACTCTTGCTGTGTGGTCGATTGTACGGCTCGTTGGGGGCCTGATAAAAAGTTTTCGAATTCCCTCCGAAAAGGATAGCGAAAAAAGAAAGAAATGGTTGCGTGCAATTAGGCGATTGAGCCTGGACGCTCCGAAGAAAGCCTGGATTCCTGCAGCTTCTGATCGAGTTTGTGAGGCACATTTTGTTCATGGTAAGTCTTAGTGACTATGTATTTATAGAAGATTGAATAAAAAATAAATAAAACTGAGTCAAATCAACCGAGTCATATGTTTTCGCATTCTGATTCAGGTGTCCCAAACCGCGATCCACAGCACCCAGACTATGTTCCTCACATCAAAATGGGCTATTATGGATAGCAAAACTTAAAAGCAAAAGAAAAGGCTATTCAGCGATATGAATGGAGGATCAATAGGCAACGCCTTCCATCCGCAATGCCTTCCACTTCTACTTCCGCTACGGTTCCGGGTCTGGGTGGTCATGATGATGTTAGCATGGACTGTGAAGTGACCGTCAGTGTTGACCCCGATCCCACTTCTGCTGACAACGAAATGACCACAGAAACAAGCGACAATTGCTCTGACCAGGCAGCGAAAATACAGCAGCTCGAGGCAGAGACCAAGAGACTGGCAGAAGAACTTCTGGCACAGCAACGAGCAGCTGTGTACTACAATGAGAAGAGCACGAAACTCCAAGAAGCTCTAAATAAAGAAGAATTCACTGAAAACAATCTGAGCGAAAAACAACTCAAGTATTACACAGGTATGTGCTTTTTAGTTCAATATGACTGAACACTTCAATATATGATGTAAAAATAAGTAAAATTTTATTTTTAAGTTTATTTGACCTTGATTTGAGCAGATAAAATAAATGCAAATGAATGAAATTGAGATTTGTAATGCAATGATATATATTATTAAAATTGTACATGTTTTCATCACTTTTTGCGGCACATTCACTTGGACTGCTTAATAAATATGTCTATCAGCATCCAATCTACACCCGATGTAGGTGACAATCCAAATTACTACCACTTTTTGTTTAAGGCCTCAGAAGTCGGAAACTATTTGATTGGATAGTTAAAGTGGTGTCTGCTCGTCAACTGCCCTACTTCTGTGAGAAATTAAGCATCACAGACAAGGTCCTTCTTCTTTTAATGAAGCTGAGGCTGGGACTGCAGAACAAGGACCTAGCATACAGGTGAGATTCATTGCCTGTAACTGTGGTTTTTGATTGTCATCACAAAAATAAACCATTTAGAAGTTTTTGTAATATTGGAAAAATAATTAATCATGATTTCTATTCATTAATGTTTTCTTATCTTTCTTCAGGTTCAAGATAAGTGCTGACCAAGTAACAAAGATAGTGAACATCAGAAGCTCTGTAATGGCTGATGCCCTGAAGTTCCTGATAGTGTGGCCAGAAAAAGGGGCGATAATAAGAAACCTGCCTAAAGCTTTTAAGAAAACTAGAAGATACAAAAATACTTGTGTCATAATTGACTGCAGTGAGATCTTCATACAGCGGCCATCTAATTTACTAGCTCGAAATGTTACATACTCCAATTACAAACATCACAACACGTTGAAGCTGTTGGTGGGAATTACTCCAACAGGAGCAGTTTGCTTTCTGTCCAAGTGCTGGGGTGGCTGGGTATCAGACAAGGAGCTGACAATCAACAGTGGATTCCTGGAACAGCTGGAGCATGGGGACCAGGTAAATTGCTTCTTTTTATAACATGTAAATCTATCCCACTCCAAACCCTCCCTCTCAAATAAATAAAATAGTTGTAACACATATATATATATATATATTATGATTGTGTTGAAGGTTATGGCAGATCGAGGATTCCTCATTCGAGAAGAACTTCTCTGCAGAGGAGCAAGCCTCGTCATCCCTGCATTCACAAAGGGCAAAAATCAGCTTAGCCACAAGGAAGTCATCGACTCAAGGAAAACTGCCAATGTCAGAATTCACGTAAGTTGAAACTGTGTTACTCTACATTCAATTTATAGTCAAGTTTCCTGTTTTATGAATACTTATTTCCAAAACATTTGACTTGAGGGGGATAAAGAAAGAATAACTAAAATGTATTTAAGATGTCTTCTATTAACTTTTGTAATATTCAGTCTAGATTCATAAACCTATGATCTGAAGAATACAAACTAGGCTTCAAACATATGCTTGCAATTATAACCAGCAATTATTTTAATAACATTTTAAGGCAGAAATCCATTAATAATTTAAGAACATTCAGTCTTGCCTCGAAAAATAGACATTCTTAAATAAAATAAAAAGTGCATTGCTTTTGCCAAAGTGCTCTGTTGAAAATAGCTAACACAAATAAAATGCAAAGTACTTCAAATGTACACATCAGCTGATTAAAATATATATTCTACTATATTCCTTTCTTTTAACAGGTAGAACGGGCCATTGGTCGGATGAAAAAATTCCGGATTCTGAGCACAACATGGGAACTCGGACTGGTCAAGAGTGCAGACAACATAGTAACAATAATCACTGCACTTGTTAATCTGCTACCTCCACTAGTGAAATAAAGCTTTTCCTCCAGTATCCTTGCATATCACTGTTTTGTTTACATTACTTCGCAGACTCTTGTGATACAATGAACATGGGTACAAAGTAGGAATAGAAGAAGCTATGTAATCTGCAAGCAGCTGACATCCAAAACTGGGGGTTAAATGGAATTCTCTGAATAGAAATGCCAGCTTTTGTGTAAATGACAAAATCGCACCACTGAGCGCCAGTAATGGCCATTTGTCCTTGTACTTGGTAGTAGTACTCATGGTCGTGTTTGAGTTCTAGGGCCCCATCATGCAATTTGCTCATGAAGTTGTCAGATTTTGCTGCCTCACTTGGGGGTTTGTCTCGCACACTGTATGGGCATTTCACCTCAATGATTCCCCACTTGCTGACCTCTGTGCTGTCATAACAAACTCTGTCAGGAGTGGCGGCTAGAATGGGTTCTTCTGGGCTGATGTACAAGCCACATTCATGTACTATGACATGTCTTCTCTGTGCTAGTCCTTTGTAAACTTGAATGGCGACGCTTTCATTTTCTTTTCCCCAAGAGAGCATTTTTTTTTGGAAATCAGTCGGGGGCTTTGGATGAAGCATGTCACGTGCAACAAGTTCTGGTTTGGCTTTTTTACTGCTCATTTTCTTGCAAATTTTTCCAAAATTTGAAGCAGTGAGTCTTGAGTACTTCAGAAGAAACCATTTGGGACAATCAGCCTGTTGTTTTGTTTCATTCTGAAGTTTATTTGCCTGATCATATGTCACAGAGAGTGAATCAATGTAAACTTTATGCTGAGCTGAGATCTCTTGTGGAGTCTCTCCCCACCTTTGGAGCCTAGTGCCACTAAATGGGAAAGGTGGTGGACCAGGAGACTCCTTGGCAAGTAGATGGTCGAGCAGTGGTTCCTGATGTGGTGTTACGGACACCTGGTAGGGTTCACCAGCATTCTCCTTGTGTGCTGGAACATCCATATCTGTAAAACAGAATAATGAATATTTATGAAAAGAGGAAAGGCAGGACATGCTAGGCGCAACATATACCAAAAATAAAATCTTAAGTCACATCTGGATTTAACAGATACCAATGCACTTCGACATTAGTCTTCATGAGGGCAGTATGACACAGGTGTGATCAGTCACAATCAGCTATGCATGCAATATAGTTTACAATGCAATACAGCTGGAACATGGAAGACTGTCTCCCATATGTTTTATGCTATTCTGTAGTAGTGCAACCCTATTTTGTATATAGCCAATATCTGATGCCATGTTCTTGCTGCATTCTTATCCTCCTGAATATATCGTGTATATATATATATAAATATTAGTGCTGTTTTGCATTGTTAGTTCTACTGCATGCATAGCTGTCATATGACTGATCACACAATGACCTGTATTTAACTGCCATGCTTTACACATGCATGTCATACTGCCCTGATGAAGATGCTCGTCAAAATGCATAGGCCTCTATTAAATCCAGATATGCCTCCGATTCTCATTTTTCTCATTATTGAAACTAATTGGTAAATGTCAAGCACCAATTTTTACCTTCATCTTCAGTGTCATTTGTCTCGCTGTTTGCTGTGTCAGTCTCTTCTGGGTAGTGTTAATTTTGTCACCTATTTTTAATTTAGTCTTAGTCTTAGTCTTGTGCCAAATGTCCTTGATAGTTTTAGTCATATTTAGTCACTCAAATATCTTTTTTTGTTAGTCAAGTTTTAGTCGACTAAAAGTCTCGTCATTTTAGTCTAGTTTTAGTCAAAAGACAACTCAAGGTATCTTAGTCAAGTTTTAGTCGACCAAAAGTCTAGTCATTTTAGTAAAAGGAAAACTCAATATATTTTGTGGCAAAATAAGTTACATAAAGTACATATAACCTGCATAATGTATGTGCCACAACACCATAGCTAAATGGTTGATTTACAGCGTAGATGCCTATAATCAGCATTAGCTTATGAGACGATGGGCACAAATATTGATTTTGATCTTGATTCAGTATGAATTCATATGTATATAGCCTACTGTACATATAAGGAAAAATAAGTTTGCCTTTTAGCACTATTTTATTATATTTGCTTGCATTCTTTACTATTCACTATTATTAACATTTCAAAATTTCACAAATAAGTAAGCAGTTATGATCTGCAACTAGACTACATGTATATTTATTAAAGGGCCATACAGGCACCAGTGGGTAATGGCATTACAAGTGAAATGTTTTATTTTTCCAGCCACAAAATGACTCTAATGTGCCTCTTTGCAGTGGAATTCTCTATTTTAACCTTAATTAATACACTAATTGTAATATAAATAATACAAATATTAGAAGAAAAATATTTTAAGTGGTCATTAATGGACAATAAGTATTGCACAAATAGTATTTAATACCAAAAGATCTCCTCAAAATATTCAATAAATATTATTGAATTAAAATATAGGCTATTTATTTTAAAAATAGTTCAGGGGCCCGTTTCAGAAAGGAGGTTAAGTGAAAACTCTGAGTAGGTTAACCCTGAAAAAAGGGAAACTCTGGGTTTTCTGTTTCAGAATGGGAGGTATGTTAAACCCGAGAAAGCAGGGTAAGCCAAGCCTGTTTCTGAAAGAGAGGTAACTTATACTCAGAGTCAGTTACCAGGGTAACTTACTCTGTGAACCTAACCTGGTCAGGAGCAGGTTTTCTTTGGTAAACCCAGAGTTTCTTTCGTTCTCCTCCCCCTTTTTAAAGCACCAGCAGTGTTTAAATACTTTATTCATTCATTCAAACGCCACAAATGCTTTTTTTACTGAGTATTTTGGTCGTATTTCAAGTATAAATATAAAAAAAATTAATTTTCTGCCACTTGACAAAAATACAAAGTAAGAAAAGCATTCTTTGCAGGAACATTCATTGCTCATTTTTTTCATCATGAGGACACTGTCTAAATGACAAAAATGGCATGTCCTTTTATACAGGAAGGATCCTGACGTTCACTTGATAATAATCCTCCAGAAGTAACCTAATAATTTGAATTTCCTTTAGGATTTCCAGTGGTTGGACGCATTTATGACACTCATATACCCATCATCACACTTTCTGAAAACGGATTATTGTATGGAATGGAAGGATGCTGCCAGATGGTAGTATGAGATATATGCCATAACCACCACCACAGCTATTAAATACATTTATTTACATTTTTATAGTCATCTTTATTTCCTACAAATACTTTATTCTTTTTCCTGTTGGATGTTAATATTCTTCCTCCATCTCCTCTTCATCTGTCAGTGGTGCTGGAGTTTGGCTGCCCTGAGTAGAAGTAAACTGTTTAATATCATTACCCTGATTAATAAATGTAACAGGTGGGATCAGAGAACATGTCATTATGTGAAAGAGCATAGACCCTTTTCACATTTCTGGGTTTCAGAAGCTGAAGTCGTCATAGTTGGGTTAACTCTTATAGCGGTGAATGAGAGAATACATTAAATATATATTTTTGTGTCTCCATTTGCTCAAATAGCAAAAGAAAAACTCCACAATAGTGATTTCACAACTTTCAAAAAGATGGAAAAATTAAAGTGAGATTGATAACTGCAGTGAAAAGAGAGAAAGATGTTAATTTTAACTATCACTCCCATAGACGCTGTATTAGAAACACTCTCACAGCAGCGGTAACTTGATTTTTGTAATTTGATGCAAAAGTAATATAATACAAAGTATTAGTGTTATAAATGTACATACATAAAAAAAAATACAAAAAACGTTGCAGGATTTACGATATTGATGACCATTAAAACACGTCATCACACTCTGTAAAAAGGGTCTATGTGGGAAAAGCTGCTGCACATTGGACACTGAATGATATTTATTTAATATGTCAAATGTTTGTAAAGTCATTAAACCAACACCCATGCACATTTTATGCTTAAAGCTTTTCCTGATTGAATTATGTTTTTTTTTTTTTTTTTTTTTAGCTGATGCCACATTCTTTGTTTGCCTTTTTGATACCATGAAAATTAAACTTAATTAAAATAATTAAGAATTAAACTTGTGTATTGACCCGGAAGTATGCAAACGTCTTTTTGTTGGGTGCTGTTGCCATGGTGAATCGTAATTTCGGAGCTCCATTGATCGTGGCTTTTCATAGTTGGAGTGCATGAGCTTAACTCAGAGTCAGTCTACTCAGAGTTGATTGAACTACCTCAATTCAGCTGTTCTGAAACCCAAAACTCAGAGTTTCCCATCTCAGAGTAAGTCAACTCAGAGTTCAGGTTTAAACTCAGAGTTGGTTGAACCTCCTTTCTGAAACAGGCCCCAGGTGTATGGTCACATTTGACCATCAACAGGGCCGGCCCGTGGCATAGGCGGAATAGGCAAATGCTAGGGGCGCATCTCATCCATAGGGGCGCCAAAATGTATTAGGCCTACTGATACTATTTTATTCATATTAATTTGAAATCAGCCGCACCTGTCGCCTCAGCCGCCTCAGCCCTCCCAGGGCACGCGCGCTTAGTGTGACCTTCTCTACCGCACTCAAAACACCTCATTGTATCGGAAGATGCAAAAATGACATAATCAAAACCATCATTTCGAAATTTGAATGTCACATTCAAATCATCCTCGCCATTGTTTAAAATCATGTACACTTGCCGTCTAAAACAAACAACATGCTTGAGCAGCGGAGACTTACAACCTAACGGTATTTTTTAATTTGCGACATGATTTTGCCATGCCTGGACAATTCTGTTATTAGCAACTCGTCCTTAATGAAGGGTGGAACATTAGAGAGGATTATTCTTTTTGCTGGTTGAATTAACGGTACAACAGAAACAAGCGTATCTTGGATCACAACTCCACTCTGAACAACACTATTCACTTTCTCTATGGCGTCCAAAAAAACAACCACAGCGCTATTCATTCGGGAAGCCGACACAATACTATTATAACCGACAGCCTTCCCAACAGCCAAAGCACAATCTTCCACGGAACAATTAAAGGACGGCAATACTTTAATGCCATGCCTACGTGAAAGTTTGTCAAAACTTTGACCGGGCAGCACCGGTGATGCCGCCATGGCAACACCTGCCAACGGCGTCCCCTTAATTTATACTTCACACAACAATACACCAATAGTTTAAAACACTCTACAACTATGATAAAACAGTGTGGGGAAAACAGAAAGAAAAGAGAAAAGATCACTCTCACCACTGCAGCGTTCTCTCACACACGCTCCCCGCAACACTCACTCGCACATGCGCACGAGAGAGAGAGAGAGAGAGAGAGAGAGAGAGAGAGAGAGAGAGAGAGAGAGAGAGAGAGAGAGAGAGAGAGAGAGAGAGAGAGAGAGAGAGAGAGAGAGAGAGAGAGAGAGAGAGAGAGAGAGAGAGAGAGAGAGAGAGAGAGAGAGAGAATACAAACAAATGTTCAGGGAAGAAACAAGGAAAAATTATTCTTAAATTAATGTTTTATGTAAAAACACACACACTCATGCTTTATAATGGCAGTGAATTGTTGGGTGGTTTTTGAAGGCCATAAAAGTGCATCTATCCATCATAAAAGTGCATCTATCCATCATAAAAGTGCATCTATCCATCATAAAAGTGCATCTATCCATCATAAAAGTGCATCTATCCATCATAAAAGTGCATCCATCCATCATAAAAGTGCATCCATCCATCATAAAAGTGTAAGCCCTGACGTGATGCACAGGAGCAGGTTAGGGTTAGGGTTCCATCGTAAGCTTTGACGCCTCTCGCTGATGCTGACTGCAAATGTGCATCATAGTTAGTTATTTATATTAACATAAAATGTTGACAGTCTGATTCAGCCATGGCAAACTAAGTATAGTGGTCACTACCAAAACATTACTGTCACTACCGAAAATGTGCAGTCACTTCCATAACATGGGATGTTTTGTCAAAAATAAAGTATATTGAATTATCAACTAAGCTGTTATGATAGTGTTTGGTGCAATGCATATTCAAACTAATGAATCCTTACCTTTGAAATCAGTATGATAAACTGTATGCCTTTTGCAAAGAAAAATTGGATTCAAAATACAACAAATCTCATAAATAACACTTAAAATATTATTAAAATAGTAATTGTTATTGATTTAACCTGTAAAAACAATTTTAAAAAATTGAAAAAATCTCAATTTACAAGGTAGATCTTAATAGGTCATTATAAGCCTTCTTAATAAATTATTTATTTTGTGTTTTGGTAGTGACAAATTTGGGGAGAAGGAAAATATTCCAGCATTTTATGAAAATACAATATGAGAATTATCTGCACAATTACTAGAAATGTGTACCTTGGATATTAAACATTTTGCATACATGCAAAATTTGAGAAAAAAAAGAAAAAAATTCAAGATGTTTCCACCTCTGACTTTGCCCCAATTCTGTAGAATGGCCCAAATATGGAATTAGGGGGAGAGCACTTACTTGGTTAAATAACTACATAATCAATATCAATATGTAGAACTACAAAACGTTAAATCAAAGTCAAAGGTAATTTACCTGTGGGGTTCCCCAGGGGTCAGAGCTGGGACCGTTGTTGTTTAATTTATGTATAAATAATGTATGGGAGGTGTCTAATAAACTGAAAACCATTTTATTTGCTGATAACACAAATTTAATTTGTGCTGGGGGAAATTCTTTGATTTTGAATTACTTAATTTTGGAAGCTTGCACTGAGAAGTCTATGTTCTTATTTATTTGTTATTTTAATTGTATTATATATATGTAAGTATGTATGTATATATATATATATATATATATATATATATATATATTTTTTTTTTTTTTTTTTTTTTTTTTCTTCTCTCTGCCTTTTCACTTATATGTTCAATAAAGAAGAATCACATCACAAGAATAAAATAAATGCAAGACAAATCCATATTTGATCTGTGGAAGCCGGGATGAATGAGTAAGCAGTGTTACTGACACTCAGCCACTCCTCAGAGGCCGAATACAGACTTTAGAGAACATATGAAAAGAGCAATAAACAACTGTTTTTGATGCCAGAGGTTTCTCACTGAAATCAATGGAGCAGCTGAGCGTCGAAAAGTGACACTGAAGGGTCCTGACCAAGCCTCAATATGTGACGAGTTTGGTGTGAGAATGTGTTACCAAAACTAAGAAACTCCTCGACCTTTGGACACTGATGAGCTTAAATCCAGCGTATAGCTTTAGTTCTGGCAGGGCACGTTAGTCAAGCTTGCTTCAGCTGATCACGTCTACCTATAGGGATACGATGCCTATCATAGCATGCATATAAAAGCTCCTTCAGTATCATCAGCTGCTATTGCGTTCTTCTGAGCTAATTACCCTCCTCCATCCCCAGCCAGGATTTGGCATTCTGATTCCCCTGAATCAGGCTACATTCCTGAATTGGGTTGTACTCTTTAATATGACATTAATGACTGCTTTTGTTCTGTTTACCCGAAGGGGGGTTTATCACTGCTCTCTCTGCTCTTACCCATGCTAGACTGCATGGATGAGCAGGGAGTTCTTGCCCAGAACAGAACCATACCGCCAATCTAAACTATAGCCGCGTTTCCACCGCAGGAACTTTACCCCGGAACCAGGAACTTTGGGGGGGAACTCGGTGTGTTTCGACCGCAGGAACCAGGGTCTAAATGAAGTTCCGGGTAAATATTTCCCCCTCCAAACGGCCCTGCTTGCGAGGTGGGACTTTTGAAAAGTTCGCGAACTTTCGGGGGTGGGACTTGGGCGCTGAACATGCTGATTGGTTGAGCTCTCGCAGCTATTTTTTTTTCCCACCGCCATATTTACAAGTCTTTTGCGAGGTGGGTTCCGTGGGTTTTGCGTTCAGTAAATATTTTTTTTGCAACAATGGAGTTCAACAAAAAATTCGACCGATGGACCGACGACGAGGTTCAGGCTTTATTGAGCATATGCGGAGGAGGACATCCAGCGGGAACTGGAAACGGCGACCCGCAAAAGGTATACCTGAAGATATCGACTCGGTTCCAGTCACACTGGAAAACAGTGCAGAGAGAAATTGAAGAAATTAAGACAAGATTACAAGAAATTAAAGGATCATAACAACCGGAGCGGTTCCGACCGGCGTATCAACAAGTGGTATGACCGCCTGGACGCGTTGCTGGGACACAGACCGTCCTTTTCTAGGGCAGCGGTAACGAAAGACTCGGCTAGTGCGTTGTTGGAAACCATCCAGGAATCCGAGTGGGTTGAAGGTAAATATATCATCTTGGTATCATCTATTAAACTCGTTGCAGTGTTTAAACACGTTGCAGTAACTTTTTTCAACGTGCTTTTCCAGACGTAACGAGTGGCCCTGATGAATCGCAGGCAACGGAGACCAGCGTGTTTTCCCCCGCGGTCACCAGTACGTTATAAAGCTGACAAAAATGTGTATATATTTAAAAACTGATGTGTAATCCTTAATGGTTTTGTTGTTTTTAATTGTAAACTTAAATTGCCCATGATAAAAATTGCACACTGGGCATTGTTCAAGCTGGGCAAACAATTGTTCATTATTTGTAGTGAAAACACTTTAAATAATTAATTGATGGTTTCTATTGTTTCATGGTTGCCTTTTGTATTAATTTCCATGTGTTTCTGTGCAAGTTTTCTACTTAGGGAAAAGGAAAAAGGACTGTGACTTTTTTGATGCACTGAGGGACATGGAGGATGCTAACCGGCCGTCCTGCAGCATGGACAAGAACAGCCTGACCAATATATGCAGCTGTTACTGGATAGCCAGGCCGAGGAGAGATGAGGAGGCAAGAGTTGGCATTCCACCAGTCAGAAGCGGAAGAAAGCAGACGGCAGCAGAGGGACTTTCAGACCGGGTTTCTGTCTGTTCTTGGACAGTTTGTCCAGTCGTTCAAGAAGTAGCCACAATGACCAGCCGCTTGAATGAAGCATTTGCACTACCACACTTGTACTTTATATATTGTACGTGTTGGCACAGCTCTTGGACAGGTTACTGAAAAAGACACTTTTTTTATATTGTTGTTTTCACATTTTATATTTTCATTTTATTGTTCTAGTAATTTATTTGTCTTTGTACACTTTTATTTTAATTTTGTAAGAACTAATCTGTCTAAAATAAAGTAAAATGTGTAAAATGTCACTGTGTATTTAATTTCCACGTTCTAACTATATAACCACATTCTAATTGTATTCATATAGTGTAGGAAGCAAATAAAAGGGCTGCTGCTCGCAAGTCTTTCTGAATATGCACATAAACATATATAGAAAACCCAAATATTATATTTTTAAATGTATAATATGTGAATGTAGTATAATAACTTATAACCACGACTTAAGTGAAGCCATAAGTGTGGTCCTGCTTCATTTCAAATTTGAGGAAGAAGTCTCTAAAATTATGCATTTAATGAAGCATATTGTAATACTAGTCATGTGAATTTTTTTTTTGTGAATGTTAAGAGATGTTATTGTGATAAAAAATAAAATACTTGCAGTCTAGTACCTAATCTTTCAACTGCTTAATTCAGTCTATTGTTTTCATTCAATTAACTTTTCACACATCTGTCATGACTGAAACCTCATTATCCTTTTATAGAAAATGTTTTGTTTTGGAATTGAGCTATTACAACACATTCAGATTTTGGATTGCCCATCATCCCATTTTGCATTAAAATGGTCAAACCAGGTGAAAGTGCACGTTTAAATAAGCAGTGTTGGTAATGTGTGTACATAATCAGCAAAAGCAGCGCTGCTTGCATCACCTACACTTGTTATTGTTGCAGACAGTATCGCGCAAAAGTGATTACTGTCCGTCGGTGACTGGGAGAAGCAGTCGCGCGCATTCCCACGTCACCGGACTAATTTGCCTAATCTCCCCGGTACTTTAGACCGCGGTGGAAACGCAGATTGTAGCAGGTCTGGGGGAGAAAAAGTTCCTGGGAAAAAAGTTCCTGGTACAAATAGTTCCGGGTAATTTCGGTGGAAACGCGGCTTATGCTAATTGTTTGACGATAGTGATCCTGACAGAAATGGGTATACTTTTATTCTTGAAACTGATTGAACAATGATAGTTATTTTATTCATAAACTAACAGTTTGAGGGTTTAGAAAATTGTTTGGCTGGTTGGAATGAGATTTTGATGACAAAGTTTTTAGGATCAAACTTTAATTTAGTCTTGATAATGCAAATTACCCAAATACTGAAGCCTAATGTTGAACTAGATGCCGTAACATAAGATATGTTTAACTTTATAAACTTGTTTGACTTTGTCAACAAATAATTAGGATCACTTTATGCGAGTGAACCAAACATCTGTACAAATAAAACTGCATACTTATAGTTGTTTTGGATTAATTTGATATGCTGTGATATGGAGAATTATGAAAAAGTGAGGTTTTGTAGAATTAATAGCAAGTGTCGGTAATGACAAGCATCATCGTTAAGATACTTCACTACCACAGAAATTGGATGAGAGAAAAACTGTCGTTTCTGTTGTCCTGCTCCAGATGCACCTCACTTGAATGCAAAAAAAGCTGCCAAAAATTGCACGATTATATTCTATATTTTATGTTAAGTGATTTACGACAAAATATTTGTTCTCAATGACATTTTACCGAAACTGACCAATGGAACAATAACTTAATTCATCTCTCAAGCGTTATAAGCTCTTTAAACGAGAAGATGGGTGGCTCTTAAAAGAGCCTTTGGGGTGGGTAAGGTCAGAGGTCACCTCACTTTGAGCTGGTGTATTTGGTCACAGCCTTTGTGCCCTCGGACACGGCGTGTTTGGCCAGCTCTCCGGGCAGCAGCAGACGCACGGCGGTCTGGATCTCTCTAGAGGTGATGGTGGAGCGCTTGTTGTAGTGCGCCAGACGAGACGCCTCACCGCCGATGCGCTCGAAGATGTCGTTGACGAAAGAGTTCATGATGCCCATCGCCTTGGAGGAGATGCCGGTGTCAGGATGAACCTGCTTCAGGACTTTGTACACATAGATAGCGTAGCTCTCCTTCCTGGACTTTCTGCGCTTCTTCCCTCCCTTACCGGCGGTCTTGGTGACGGCCTTCTTGGAGCCTTTCTTAGGCGCGGACTTTGCTGGTTCAGGCATGATGATGAAGAGTCAATGTGCGCTCAGGAGCGATACAGAGGCTTTTATTCACCGACATATGCTAATTTACTAAGAGATACAGGATTCTTCTGATTGGCTGTTTTCATAGACCGAACCCATAAACTCGTATTTCATTGGACAACTCAAAGGAGCGGGTAAATATTAGCCCCGCCCACCGCTTTATGTTTGAAGGAGACCCCGCACATTTTAGTTTCCTTTGTTCATGTCCCGCTCTTTTTAGATTTGATTAAAGTCTGAAGACTCATTTTTAGAATAAAGTAATAAGATCCATTTTTAAAATAGACCCTTTACCACTAACATATCACTTTATTGTCACCTTTTTAACTTAGTTCTTGATTCTGTAATTCACTTGAAATTGCAATAGACAGTTATATTCTCTGAAATAAACATTATACAACTCGTTTTGAATATCAGCCAAAAGCCGATTTTAACGCAATACAGCATTTAAACAATCTCAAAATACAATTTTGTGTAGAAATTTTAAAAGCCAATGTTTTCTATGCATAATTTACATATTTTTGTTTTTTATTCATATCAGCTTATTAGAAATAATATAATATATCGCCAGCATTGCTGTGATATGACTCTTTAGGTGAGGGAGTGTGTGGCTCTTAAAAGAGCCGTTGGGTTTGTGGTTTCTCTTGATTTCAGGCGTTTATCCTCCGAAGCCGTACAGGGTGCGTCCCTGCCGCTTCAGCGCGTACACAACATCCATGGCGGTGACGGTCTTTCTCTTGGCGTGCTCGGTGTAGGTCACGGCATCGCGGATCACGTTCTCCAGAAACACCTTCAACACTCCGCGGGTCTCCTCGTAGATCAGACCGGAGATGCGCTTGACACCGCCGCGGCGAGCCAGACGACGGATGGCGGGCTTGGTGATTCCCTGGATGTTATCGCGCAAAACTTTACGGTGACGCTTAGCGCCTCCTTTACCGAGTCCTTTACCGCCTTTGCCTCTTCCAGACATAGTTGATTCTATGTATTTAAGTCGTTCGTACAATAACGAGTGGATAATAAACGCTACAAGAAAGCAGTTTATATTTGCTTACAGGACCTGACAGAAACCACCGCCGTGTCACATGGCACACACCCCTCCCCCCAATTTTTATTTATTTATTTATTTATTTATTTATTTATTTATTTATTTATTTATTTATTTATTTATTTATTTATTTATTTATTTATTTATTTGTCAGGGACAATGCAGCGCACATTATTACATACATAATTATCATAGACAAAGCCATAACAAAAAATGTGTAGATGTGTTGCATAAAAGGTTTCTAGCTGATAGGCTAATTTGCAACCCCAGTCCCTGGTCAGGGCTTTCTAAAAACAACGACCTAATATATTTACACAACCACATTACACAAAACAACACATCACATCCAACACAGACGATAGCTCAATGTTCACATATTTGATTTTCTTTCAGCCAGTGTTTCACCTTTCTATTAAAAGTTTTCAGGTCTGTTTCTATTTTTATTTCCGTTGGTAAATCATTCCAAAAATGGGTCCCTATCAATGAGAAACTTGACTGGCCAAAAGTAGTTTTGCGTCTCTCTGCTATGCAGTTACCACCCAATGCTCTCCTAGTGGCAACTTTCCTTGTGTTTATTTTTGTCACAAAAGGACAGAGTACGACCGGAGCTAGATTATTTATACATTTAAAAATCAACTTAAGAAAAGAAAACTTGATAAAACTGTCAAAATTTAAAAGCTTATACTTCTGTACAATCAAACAGTGATGCCACTTAATTGGTTTCTGATCCATTATTTTCAGTGCTTGTTTATGTAATGATATGATGGGTTTGACTGTTGTCTGGGAAGCTTGGCCCCATACAGTAACACCATACGATAAATGAGAGAGTATCATAGCATGAAAAAACAGTAAAGCTGCTTTGACAGGTATATGACACCTAATCATTCTAAAACAGTTTAGATTTGTCCGGACAGTCTTGCATAGTTTGTTAATATGTGCATTGAATTTGAGTTGGGAGTCCAAAATAATACCTAAGAATTTAAATTCCTCAACTTCCTCTATGACTTCTTGATCTATTTTAATAATACATTTAGCTTTTCCTCTAATTGAGAAGCACATAGATACAGTCTTTTTGACATTAAGAGTCAGATGATTGTCTTTAAGCCATTTGGATATACCCTCCATTTCCTTGGTCAGGGTTTCTGCTACTATAGTTGATGTCCTAGCTGATGCATAAATTACTGTATCGTCAGCATACATTTGACAGTTAGCTGACTGACAGCATGTAGGTAAATCATTTATATATAGACTAAAGAGCAGTGGCCCCAAAATGGAGCCCTGTGGAATACCCATTGTGCATTGTAATGATGTTGAGAGTTCATTGTTTATTTTAACACGTTGCTCCCTATGTTCCAGATATGATGCAAACCATCCGATAGCATGTTCAGAGAAGTTGAAGATGGCAAGTTTATTTAAGAGTATGGTGTGGTTCACAGTGTCAAAGGCCTTTTTAGGTCAATAAACACAGCTCCCACAACATTACCCTTGTCCAGCTTACTCTTAATGTTCTCGGTAAGGTAGCAATTAGCCATTTCTGTAGAATACCCTACTCTAAACCCAAACTGTTTAGAATTGATAAGTTTATTACCTTCAAGATGTTCTATTAACTGTTCTATGATAATTTTCTCTAAAATTTTGGATAAAACCGGCAGTATTGAGATTGGCCTATAGTTGCTTGCTTGATTCTTTACGCCAGCTTTGAAAATCGGTGTAATGATGGCTTGTTTCCAACTTTGTGGGAATTTGCCTACTCTGATGGAAAGATTTACAAGATGGGTTACTGGTTTAATCAAGGCAGAGCAGTAATTTTTAATAAAAGCAGTGTCCAACCCAAATATATCCTTTGCCTTAGAATTATTTAATTTATTAATAATTTTAAGAACTTTATCCTGACTAACCTCTTTAATTTGAAAAAGATCTGATTGGTCAGACTTTGTGGTCTGTGATAGGGTTGCTGGTTCAAAAGTCTCAGCAAGCTCCTCCACAGACTGAATAAAGAAATTATTAAATGCATTTGTAATAACTGAATTGTCAGTGCTGATAACTCCATTCACTTCCAACTCAGCTATTGTTTTTTGTTGACTAGGTTTCAGTCTTGTAAGGCTATTAAGGTGCTTCCAAAGGGATGCACTATTTCCTTCCGATTCCTCAATCAATTGCATAAAATAGGCTGTCTTTGCCTTACGCAGTTCTCTGACTACTGCATTTCTCAATCCTTTAAAGATGAGAAAGTCTGTATTTGTTTTGGAGGGCAGAGATTTTTTCAATGCATTGTCTCTTTTTTTCATTAGCTGACGAATGTCATTGTTCAGCCATGGTAGAAAGGCTTTTCGTTGCGTGCCTTTAAATGTCTTACTGTATTTTCTAGAGCTAGAGCTAGAGCAAACTAGAGCACATGTGGTAAAATCTCAACCCTGACGTTTATTTATATTAAAACTCATTTCATAAAAGCTATTTCACAAAGATCATATAATTTACAGTGGTTTATAGTGAAAAGTGCTTTACTACAAACTCACCCGAATAAACGAAGATACAAGAGGCTATTTCACAATCTTATTTAATAATTTTACTAATAATAGAGAGGCACATCTATTTTATCTTCTGTTTATACCTGTGTTGGTACATGTTTATTTTAAGTGTTTTTTGTTGTTGTTGTTGTTGTTTTTATCTTTTTATTAATGGGAATTTAGAAAACACAAACAATGGAGACCCCAACAAATTATTGTATAAAAACTGAAATGTTAAAAGGGTTCACGTTTGATACTCTTTCACAAGCACAACTTTACTGACTGCATACATTTTAACCTTTAAACAGGCAAAACGATCAGCATACAACCACATAAAACCTTTCATGTCACTTTTTATATCATCTACACTTGAGTAAAACATTCAAATGAGTTTTTGATATTCATATATTTTGATTATTTTGATTATTTATTTTGACTTCATGAGCTGTATATCCCATGATAAGTTTCTCTATTAAAGGGCATATTGCAGGTTACAGCCCCCAGTGAATCAATGTATATATTTATAAAAATTAGGAACTAGATTTTCTTTAAAATATATTTATTAATACGCTACTAAGGCTTCTGGAGTCGTTTTTGTGAGAACATTTTACTTCTGCATCTAAAAAAGCCAAAACGGAAGTGACGTAACGGGAGGGAGTGCGGTCCATTTCAACAATAGGAAAACAATGGGTCGCAATGCTGAGGAAATTGTAAATGTTTATTCATACTCATATGACGGACCACAGCTGTACAATTATGAGCCAGCTATATGCTCAAGAGAGAGGGGAAGGCCATGATTAGACTGAACAATTGTCAGAGACTATTTGAGATGTGCTGTGAGCAGAACTAAGCTTTGATCAGGCTTAAGGCCAATATATACTTCTGCGTCGAGTGTACGCCGTAGCTACGCCGTAGGCTGTGTGATGCGCACGTACCCTGACGCGCACCTCCTCAAAAATGGGATGATAGTTTCATCCTTACATCTGCTATATAACACAGTATTTTGTAGTGCAGAAATTCTTTATGTTTGTGAATAAAAACATAGATCTATTTTCTCATTAAAAACAAAGATATTAATCAGTGATTGTATATCAAGAACAGGGACACATCACAATGGGTGCATTTCGTTTTGTGATTTCAACGGAACGAATAAAGTCTCCGCAACAGCAATCGAGTGAAGCGCTAGTCTGTGCACGAGCTGTAAACAGCGCCACGTGCACTCTGCATGATTTCAAATACTCATTCCAGCGCCAGATCGCCTATGTAACTCTATTTATCAACTAGAGATGCTTAATTTGTATTAGATACAACAACTCAAGCCGCTATCTGCCGCCATCACTGCTGCTGATACTTCGGGTGCGTTTCAATCAGCTCCTAGTTCAGTAGTCACTGATCAGGGAGTCAGCCCATTGACCTATGTCCTGATCAGTGCCCTGACTACTGAACTAGGAGCTGATTGAGACGCATGCAATGACAAAGTAAACAAAGCTGCTTCTTCTTCGGCTTTTGCCTTGATACTGTGGGTTACCATCAACATGCCCGTGGACACTGCCTCCTAGCGGTCTACATGTGTAATTGCACATTGACGCGGACAACAACGTATATATATGAAAACCAACGCGTAACTTGCGCCGTAGAGGATATGGCGTAGGTCCGACGCAGAAGTATAAAACAGCTTGTACTGATAAATCAAGGCAAGGCAAGTTTATTTGTATAGCACATTTCATACACAGTGGCAATTCAAAGTGCTTTACACAGAAATGAAGTTAAAATAGTCATAAGTGAATAAAATAAAAATGTATATAGTATAATAGTTATAATAGGAATTAAAAGGAAATAAAAATAAAGATGAAATCCCCTATCTGGGGAGGAAGAAAATGGAGAGTCAGGTTTACTTTAAAAATATTTGTTCGGTAACTGTGCGTTTAGACAGTACCCTTACAGATAAATCTTCTTGGCCTAACTTGAGGGCGTTCTCTAGATGTTTTACCCGCCAGAGCAGATCTAAACGGGTCTTCCTCGCACCGGAGGGAGTACTCAAAAAATATTTGTCAGGTAACTGTGCATTTAAACATTACCCTTACAGTCAAATCTTCCTGAACAGGAACACCAGGGCTATCTCTACTTTGTTAGACCGTCAGAGCGGATCTACACGGTCCTTCCTCTTACCACCAAGGCTATACAGATCTATCCGTCAGAGCAGATCTAAACGGATCGTCCTCGCACCGGAGGGATTTCAGAGCTACTGTAAAAGCTCACACCACTACTAGCCCATCAACTCAAAAAGTCTAGAGTTCTTAAGAGGGAGCAGACAGTTGTGTTGAGCCTTTGTCTCTTCTCTGCTTTGCTGCCCGCCTGGGAGAGAGAGAGAGAAAAAAGTTTAAAGTTTTCATATTTGTTGATGAAAACAGTGTAAAAATTCATTAAACAAATTAAAAAAATTACTTAATTGCTACTTGCTCATAGAAGAAAATTATCTTGATGTATTTAACATTAACAATTTATATATTACAACAACTTCACATTAGAATATTTTATGTGAATTTTAACAGTTTCCAATCAGGATTCCTTTTCAAATCGTTAAAATGTACATTAAAAAGTTGGATGGAGA
The DNA here is from genome assembly GCF_949357685.1 of Gobio gobio. Classification (NCBI taxonomy): domain Eukaryota; kingdom Metazoa; phylum Chordata; class Actinopteri; order Cypriniformes; family Gobionidae; genus Gobio; species Gobio gobio. The sequence goes on along the minus strand of NC_137121.1, from coordinate 34,840,139 downwards.
CCCAGCTATTGCGGTTAAGTGTCTGTTCTATCTAGAGTTGGTATTCCCCTGCAGGACATTTATTTAAACAGAAAGGAAGTAAAGATATCGTTAAAATAGTCCATGTGACTCCAGTGGTTCAACCTTAATTTTATGAAGCAATGAGAATCATTTTTGTGCGCAAAAAACAAACAAAATGACTTTATTCAACAATTTATTTTCATCTGTGTCAGACTTCCTAGTTCTACGGCAGAACAACTTGTGCAAATGCGTCGTGGTGCTCACGTGAACAGTGTCGGCCAATGGTAAGCCGGCGTTCTGAAAACAGGCTAGAACAAATTGTTGAATAAAGTCATTTTGTTTGTTTTATTGCACACAAAAAGTTTTCTCTCCATAAATATTCGCTTCATAACAATAAGGTTTAACCACTGGAGTCACATGGACTATTTTAACGATGTCTTTACACCTGGCATATATTTGTATTCTTGACCTTATTGAAATAAGTTACATTTATATTTAACTATTAAATTAATATGTAATTTGCTGTGGTGAGTACTGGTATATTATTGATAAAAAAAGACACTTGGGCACAATAGATATGATACAAATGTATTCAAGTTCACAGAGAAATTGTTTGTAAAGAGAAAAAAAGATTATACACACACACACACACAAGTGGTTTTCAAAATGGGAATATAATGAATGATGCACAAATGTACAGTTTGATTTTATCTGTGCTCCAGACCATGGTTCACATGGTCATATTGCCAAGCAACTTCTCCTGCTGGTGAGCTGAAATACCCTTTGTACAGTTCTCTGAAATTTTGTGCCTCCACAGATGCCCGCTGCCCCCTCTAATGTTCAAAACCTTGCAGTGTTGGCTCACAATCCTGGTCATCCTCTGTGGCACAATCCTGGTCATTTCCGTTCGGGCGTAAATAATTGCACAATGCACAAGCAGCTTTGACAACTTTGTCAACAACAGCTTGTTGAACCTGTAAAGTTCTTCGGAAAACCCGGAAGTGTTTGCTGCGGATGCCAAATGCATTTTCACAGATGCGCCGTGGACGAGACAAACAATAATTTAAAATTTGCTTGTCTGTGGGGATGCGGTGTCCAGGGTATGGCCGAAGGAGATATGGTTTCAGAGGAAAAGCTTCATCTGCCACAATGACGTGGTTAACTTTTCCCAGCTCAGGAGCATCCGGAAGTTCACTTGGTGGTGGAACATTCAGAGTTCAATCTCTGAGTGCCTTTCCCAGCACAGAATTGGCAAAGATGCCTCCATCACTGTTGCTGCCATAGCTCCCCACATCAACCCCCAGGAAGCGGTAATCCGCATCAACTAGCGCCAGTAAGACTGTAGAGAACTTACCTTTGTATTTAAAGTAGAGAGAACCAGAGTTCGCAGGGGCCTTGATGTATATGTGTTTCCCATCCATAGCTCCCAAGCAATTAGCTAAATTCCTTCCATCATGGAACCTCCAGGCTGTATGCCTCCACATCTCTTCAGTAGGCACTGGCAAATGCTCATCTTTGAGGCAATGCCAAATTGCATCACAGGTCTCACTCACTATCAACGCCACAGTCGACACGCCAAGTCGGAAGTTGAATGCAATAGTTCGGAACGAGTCCCCAGTGCTTAGAAAACTGAACTAGACAAATACTCGTTTTTAGATCTCAAAGCTACAAATATAGACAAACTCACCGTAAACACACGCTAACCCATGCTGCTCTGGGTCGATTGGTTTACGGTAGTGTGTTTGTTCTTTTGTCAACAAGGGCGCCAGTTGTTGAAGTAAATCTTCGAACTCGCTGACGGAATTCTAAAATACCCCCGAAAACATTCATGATACATTTTTAGCTCTTGTATCAGTCGATAGAACTCCCCATAGTCTTCTCTTCTTATTAACTTAAATCTACGTCTTTTTCGTTGTCTTTCCTCATTCCTCATACTGTCTCTCTTCTTCTTCTTCTTCTTCTTCTTCTTCTTCTTCTTCTTCTTCTTCTTCTTCTTCTTCTTCTTCTTCTTCTTCTTCTTCTTCTTCTGTGTGACAAGCGAGTGGACCGAGCGCAGCCCCACCTCATGTACCGGGCTATTTCTGTTTTTCACTAAGCGCCATCTATTGTCAGAGAGTGAATTTGCACGTTCACTCTGCGCATCAGCAGTGAAAATTGCTTGGGTGTGAACACTCAAGACGCGCTGAAAAACGTCTCAAAAAACAGTGGCGATAAGCGCGCGCGATATTCGTCCCGGTGTGTACAGGCTTTTAGACACCACAAAAACGTATTTAATATTTAATTATGTAATTTATAGGTCAATTTGCACATGTTTACATACTCTTTTCAAATCTGTTAAACTTAAGTTCAAAACCTAACAAAACACAAAACTAAATTAAAGCTGCAAGCAGCGTTGAAAGGGCCCTTGTACCCGGGGCCACCGCCACCCGGTGGCCTCAGGAAAACAGCGAACAGTGAGCACGATGCATTTAAGCGGGTATATTTAGGAGAAATATACAGCAAATTAATTTTGATGTGCCACACTTCCTTCTACCAGCAGGTGGCTGAATATTGAATATTGCCGTGTAGTTGTCTTCAGGTCAGGACTTTCAAACATGAAGTTTAGGGCAGATCGGACATTGTATGCCTGAGTAACAACAACTTCCTGTTTCCATTTCTCATCATTGTCCAATATTACAAAAACACATATTATTCAGCTGGGAAAACATGGTAAAATTTGCAGATTTATGTCTTTTCTATAAAATTATTCATGGTCAATCATCCCCTCCTCTTCGCCAGTTTGTCAATATTCGAACGGCTGATTATAGCAGAACCAGACGTGCAGCGAGGGGAGATTGCATTATTCCTTTTAGGAAAAGTGCATTTGGCCAAACTGCTTTTTTTGTTCGAGCTGCTACTGAGTGGAACCTAACCCCCATATATATTAGAAACGTAACCACATATAGTACATTTAAGATTCAGTTAAAGAAATGGTTAATTGAAAATCAGAGCTGTCAACATTAGCCCAATACTAGACCTGTTTCGCTGCCTCCTGTTTGATTCTTGCGTTGTGTGTATGTGCTCATGTATTTGTCTGCTGTTTATCTGTTGTTGGTCAGATGTGTTTTTATTGTACATCTTAACTTAGTGCTTTTTAAAATTGTATTGTAATTGTTATATTGTTATGTAAAATTTAACTTTTTTTACTCTCTTTTAGGATGACATCTGTCTAGGGACTGCAGGTGAAAAATAGCCTTTTGGCTAACTCTGGCATATTGACAGAAATGTTCATTAATATGCACTGTCCCTGTAAATAAAAATAAAATAAAAAAATACATGTATACATATTAAATAAACCTACTGTATCTGAAAAAAAAAGATTTTTTTAAATGTACTGTTGTTTTTGTAATTTGCTTCTTTGTTATTTTACATAGCCTAACAAAAATAACTCATATCATATTCAATTTCTCATATTAGCTTAAACTCATACTGAGTTTGCCCACCTGCACATACCAGCTGAAATGCAGTCTTGATTTGGGTGGTCACTCTGCATTTGAAAGTTTTAAAGGATTTTAAATCTTCTAAATCAAGTAATTTAACCCTCTATGGCATGACTTTTTATTTTTTGGGGAAAAAAATATTTCACCCCATTTTTTGGGAGCTTGGGGGTCCCTGATAATATATCCATCATAAAAAGTGTCGCCCCCCCACCCCTGAACCAGATTGTGGTTTGTTGCCTCAGGGCAACACTGTGCCACAAGGGTACTAAAACTCCAAGGTTTTCTACATAGATTTTCAATAGGGAAAACAAGCAATATGTGCATTAGATAAAATTATATTGAAGGGTCAAGGGTCAAGCCAAACATCACTTGTCTCTTCATCAGACACATATCCTTCAAGAATGATTTTATGATCTAATATCAAAATAAGAATTAATGATAATCAATTTATAACCATTTCCTACATTTACTAAATCAATTCACATATAACCTATTTATATTTAATCCTCTCTGTATTCAATGAGTGATTTTGATGATTGAAGTGTTTTTGCTGTGCTTTTGAATTCCTATTGTTGAGGTGCTGCTCTGATGTCTGTGTCAAGACGTGCTGGCAGGCAGATGCCCTTGGTGTAGTAATAACACTCCAGGGAGTCAAACGAGATCAGCATGTGTTAACTATATGTCTTCCTGAGGTGACCCCCCCCCCGGGGTCATCCCTGTAACATCTGTGGGATTCTTTGGGGACTCAGGGAAAAATTTACCTCTTTGATATATCTTCTTTCTTTATAGAATAGAATAAAGTCACTTCTGAAGTAGAGTTAGTATCAGCATGTTTTGAAGCAGGACTTTGTTGATAGTTAGTTAAGATGTCCCGACCTTGATGAAAACTGGTATTCTCTGGAGTATTGTGTGTGTGCGTTGTATGATTTGTGCAGATTCAGTATTGGATATGGGCCTTCCTGCAGGCGATGCCAGACCTTTAGACGCTTTTCTGTGACCTCCGAGGTCACTGGGGACTAATCTGGGCCTGGGCGACATCAAGTCTACGCATTTTTAGTGATATATGCTCCTATCTGTCTACGTGTGGAAAGTTGCTTACGTTGCATGTTGTTAGAACCAATCAGAATCATTCCACATGGCAGTAATGACGTGTCTAGACCTTGAAAACAGTATAACTGTTCAGAAAATTGTATGTACGTTAGACGGAGGCGGGGAGACTGTTGGAGGGAGTGCGGCCTACGAACTCCTCTTGAGCTGGCTTCTGCTGATGAAACTGCAAACTATTCTTCAGTAAAATTTTCTTTAATTAATCTGACTCCTGACTCCTGGTCTTCATTTTTCACTACTGGTCCTGGGTCCTAAGCTGTTACCCCAACAATATATTGTTTAACATCAAACAATACAAAAACACTACCACTAATTACAACTAACAACAAATGTATTATATTCATACACCAATCAGGCATAACATTATGACAGGTGAAGTGAATAACACTGATGATCTCTTCATCACGGGTGCCCATGCTGACCCCTGTCCACCGCCAAAAGCACCAACACTGGCACGTGAGCATCAGAACTGGACCACGAAACAATGGAAGAAGGTGGCCTGGTCTGATGATCATATGTTCTTCTACATCACGTGGATGGCCGTGTGTGTGTGTGTGTGTGTGTGTGTGTGTGTGTGTGTGTGTGTGTGTGTGTGTGTGTGTGTGTGTGTGTGTGTGTGTGTGTGTGTGTGTGTGTGTGTGTGTGTGTGTGTGTGTGTGTGTGTGTGGCTTACCTGGGGAACACGTGGCACCAGGTGCACTATGGGAAGAAGGCGTGGCGGTGGAGGCAGTGATGCTTTGGGCAATGTTTGGCTGAGAAACCTTGGGTCCTCCATCCATGTGGATGTAACTTTGACATGAACCACCTACCTAAGCATTGTTGCAGTACATGTACACCCTTTCATGGAAACAGTGTTCCCTGGTGGCTGTGGCCTCTTTAACTCTTTCACACTTCCACAAAGCACAAATGCTTCAGGAATGGTTTGAGGAGCACGAGTTTGAGGTGTTGACTTGGCCTCCAAATTCCCCAGATCTCAATCCAATCGAGCATCTGTGGGATGTGCTGAACAAACAAGTCCGATCCATGGCGGCCCCACCTCACAACTTACAGGACTTAAAGGATCTGCTGATAACATCTTGGTGCCAGATACCACAGCACACCTTCAGGGGTCTAGTGGAGTCCATGCCTCGATGGCTCAGGGCTGTTTTGGCAGCAAAAGGGGGACCAACACAATATTAGGGAGTTGGTCATAATGTTATGCCTGATCGGTGTTAATAATAATAATAAAAAACATAAATTATACTCATAATGCACATTCTTTGAGTTTTCTAAACGTGTAAAAACAAACTTCCCAGGAAGATTTGAATGCACAAACACTGATATTGCGTGAACAAAAGTGGTCTAACTGCACAGTGTTGCCCTGAGGCAACAAACAAAAAAACACAGTTTTAGTATATAAATAAAAACAAAATAAATATTGAAACAATCAAACATACTTCTTTACATGCTGATGCACATGCATATATTTTTTTTAATGAATGTATTTCAATTTAAACATGTTAAAAAGTGATATTTATCCAACCAATTGATGGCACTGTGTCCCATGTGGCTTTGCTTCATGAAAGGACTGCTTCACCTCCAAACAGAAAAGGACCGGTGTGAGGTCCAAAAAGGTAGTTTGTTGCCTGAGGGCAACACTATGCCATAGAGGGTTAAGCATGCCAAAGTCAACTTTAATCATATAAAATGTAATTTCCAAACAGCTAAATTGTGGCCAGTGAAAATGCTGAGTGGCTAGTAACTTTGGAAAACCACGAGCCACAGTGGCTGGTGAGCAAAAAAGTTAATGTCAAGCCCTGTGTGTATATATACACATAATTACATTGAAAGATTCTGGAATCTACCGCCGCTTCAGTGTTATTTTATTCATAAACTAACAGTATAAGGGTTTACAAAATTGTTTGGCTGGTTGGAATGAGATTTTTATGACAAGGTTTTAAGGATCAAACTTTTTTTGTGTCTTGATGATGCAAATTACCCAAATACTGAAGCCTAATGTTGAACTAGAAGCACTTTTTGGTGCAGTAAATAGGCCTTTGTTATAGTATATAAAAAGTGTTGTAGGTCATACAATATATTACTGCTGGTCCACAGATGAAAAGCAGGAAGAAAGTTTAAAAACCAGGAAGAGCAAGAGGCAGAAAGTTCTGTAAGAAACAACATTAGCGCAGAGTTTTGACTTTGTCAACAAATAATTATGATTTCTCTGTTTTGCTAGTCTCATACGCAACTTTACTTAAATGTTTAAATAGCATTAAACTCAACATTTGTTGTTAGGCTGTTTGTTTCTGACACTGAGAAAGAAAATTATTCTACTGAAAATTTTGAGTTTGATATGGAAATACGAGGTTTGTATAAATTGTTGTCAATCATGTTCATCTACATTGAGCAGTTTAGAGCTGTGACAGTATAGTTCACATTTGACATATGCTATAGTATATATATATATATATATATAATGTGAGTGAACCGAACAGCTGTGCAATTAAAACAGTTTTGGGTTAATTTGATATGGATAATTATGAATAAGTAAGGATTTGTAGAATTAATAACAATTGTCAGTATTGACAAGCATAATCGTGTTTCATTACCACAGAAATTGGATGAGAAAAATTAAGTTGTTTCTTTTGTCCTGCCCCAGATGCACCCCATTCAATTATTTCTAATACAAAACTGTCAAAAATTGCACAATTATATTAAATATTTTAAGTTAATAGGTGGTTTACGACAAATGTTTTTTCAACGACATTTTACTGAAACTGACCAATGGAACAATAACTTTCAATTCATCTCACAACATTATAAGCTCTTTAAATGAGAAGATGGGTGGCTCTTAAAAGAGCCTTTGGGGTGGGTAAGGTCAGAGGTCACCTCACTTTGAGCTAGTGTATTTGGTCACAGCCTTTGTGCCCTCGGACACGGCGTGTTTGGCCAGCTCTCCGGGCAGCAGCAGACGCACGGCGGTCTGGATCTCTCTAGAGGTGATGGTGGAGCGCTTGTTGTAGTGCGCCAGACGAGACGCCTCGCCGGCGATGCGCTCGAAGATGTCGTTGACGAAAGAGTTCATGATGCCCATCGCCTTGGAGGAGATGCCGGTGTCAGGATGAACCTGCTTCAGGACTTTGTACACATAGATAGCGTAGCTCTCCTTCCTGGACTTTCTGCGCTTCTTCCCTCCCTTACCGGCGGTCTTGGTGACGGCCTTCTTGGAGCCCTTCTTAGGCGCGGACTTTGCTGGTTCAGGCATGATGATGAAGAGTCAATGTGCGCTCAGGAGCGATACAGAGGCTTTTATTCACCGCCATATGCTAATTTACTAAGAGATACAGGATTCTTCTGATTGGCTGTTTTCAAAGGCCGAGCCCATAAACGCGTATTTCATTGGACAACTCAAAGCAACTTGAGAGGAATGAGGGCCAATCACGGGCGGGTAAATATTAGCCCCTCCTACCGCTTTGTGTTTGAAGGAGACCCACACGATCTCGTTTCCTTTGTTTCTTTCCCGCTCTTTTGCTTGAATAAAAGTTTGAAAATACTAATATTCTGCAAGATTGTGTAATCTGAAAACCCATTTTAGAATAAAGTAATAAGATCCCTTCTACCAATAGATTTTGTACCAAAATTCCCTCCTATACAAAAGTCCCTTTACACCAACATTCAATTTTAACTTTTTTCTTGATTCTGTAAATCACTGAATTGCAATAGAATTCTTCTCTGAAATACACATTAGAACTCAAAAGATAAATAAAGCAAAAAGCTGATTGCAATTATTCATCATTAAAACACCTTAGAACCTTAAATTGAGATGAAACGCCAATATTTTATTTTCACATATCGGTTATATATTCATATCGTTCATTTAAAAATATTTAACCCATAAGAACGCGGGCCATTTTCTCCTTATAGAACAATTATGGGATATAGTTTTAATGGACCAATTGTAACTTCTGCAGTTGTTTATGAAATACAATCGCTCTTTGTGAAAAATCTGTAGTTATCTGTAAGATTGGGCATTTATTTTTCATTAATATACTTAATGTCTTTTTTCCAGCATTGCTGTGACATGACTCTTTAAGTGAGGGAGTGTGTGGCTCTTAAAAGAGCCGTTGGGTTTGTAGGAGTCCCTTGATTTCAGGTGTTTATCCTCCGAAGCCGTACAGGGTGCGTCCCTGCCGCTTCAGCGCGTACACAACATCCATGGCGGTGACGGTCTTTCTCTTGGCGTGCTCGGTGTAGGTCACGGCATCGCGGATCACGTTCTCCAGAAACACCTTCAACACTCCGCGGGTCTCCTCGTAGATCAGACCGGAGATGCGCTTGACGCCGCCGCGGCGAGCCAGACGACGGATGGCGGGCTTGGTGATTCCCTGGATGTTATCGCGCAAAACTTTACGGTGACGCTTTGCGCCTCCTTTACCGAGCCCTTTACCGCCTTTGCCTCTTCCAGACATGATTAACTGAGTACTACAGTCGGTCAAATGACAACAACGAGTGGAGCAGAAGCGCTACAAGGAGGCACTTTATATTTGCTTATAGGACCTGACAGAAACCACGACCACGCAACAGCCCCGCCCCTCGATATCGTTCAGCACAAGACAATGTGATTTAACCCTAACCCTGATCTCACGAGGCCTGTCCTTTGTTTAATATTAAAAAACAAGTTTTATAAGATTATTTTGACTAAGATAATTATATCATTATCGCATGTTAATGCCAAGTGTAAACGCAGCCAGAATACCTCTAGAGTAGATCGTTTCTGAACAAGCAAAATAAATAGTAAGAAAATTACATTTGACAGACAGCCTAAATTACATTAGAAGCTGCTCTCGCATGCTGGATATTTATGAAGCATTTAAAGGTCCCATGGCATGAAATTGTCATTTTATGAGGTTTTTCAACATTAATATGAGTTCCCCTAGCCTGAATATTGTCCCCGAGTGGCTAGAAATTTTGATCGTTGTAAACCGAGTTCTGGCTGTCTTTCTCTGCCTTTGAGAAAATGACAGGCCAGACTAGCCAATCTTGAAGTCTCCTGTTATGAAGTCAAAACAGGAACGGTTACCTCCCTTTCCTCCGCCCAGAGAATCTGGTACGCCCATGCAAGCGCCATATTTGTCCTCGAGAGATCATGGCTTGTGAACGAGTGAATGCTGGCAGTTTCTCAGTGTTTGGATGTACGAATGAAAACAGAAGTCTTTTTTCAGTTCCTTCTGATCTGTGATCAGTGATTTCTGATGTGTAGCTAATTATTCAAGTTCACACAGAACTTTATTATTCGTTCTTCGGCTTCTCTCTCTCCCGACAGAACGGTGTTTTCGTGTTTTCTATCTTGTGAGTCAGTGTTTTTGTACGTCCTCATCGCGTCTATCTGTTCTAAAATGTGCATACAGTCGAGAGTTTCTGCTCAACATCGGCTGAGTCACATCTCTTTAGAGATAAACCTCACACACGCCGAGGCTCGGGCTGCACTGGCCGGTCGGCCTTCAACATCACCGACCCCAAGTACTGCATCTGGCCCACAGCGGAGGCACCAAACGCGGCACGAGATTAAGCAGAAGGGGGGTAAGCGTGAGCGTATCCGGGCTAGCCAGCCTAGCCCACAATAAACTGGATTACATTCGATTACTGCAGTTGTGTCTTTGTTTGCACTGTGTACTCAATACACACTGACGCTTTTCACATGATAGGAAAAATATCTAAATATCTATATCTAAATATCTAAAATATCTAAAAAATAATGCTATAATCAACACTTACTCGTAACTCGTTCATCTTGACAGCTGTAATGGTACATTGCATGTGTTACAAAGTTGGTAATAAGGATGAAGACGGACTTGGTGTGACTGGGACTCGTGTTTATTCAGAACTCTCAGATAAAAAATAAATAAACTCGCGCTGACAGACAGCGCTCTCACAAATCAGTAGTTACTATAAATAACTTTGTTAGCAATCGCTCCGTCTCTGGTCCAAGATGTCCGGTTCGTGAACGAATCGTTCTTTTGAACCGGTTCTTTTTAGTGAACCGAACCAGTTCACCAAATCGGACTGAATCGTTCTAAACGGTTCGCGTCTCCAGTGAGCGCTGATCCATAATTTACTAGAGTTACTAACTTTCTGACATGAGTGACAGCCCCTCTGACTAGAAATAAACAAATAACCTGTAGCATTTGCTAGTAACTAAAACAGTTCACCAGGGCTGGATTAACAATTTCCTTTGCCCTGGGCAACAAGACTCAAGGGCTGCCCCAAGACCCTGCCCCAAAGCAACAATCGCAAAGTCGCTATCACCAAGAGCATATAGCCTATACTTCTATACTAACAAAACAGGCTTCTGCAATGCTCAGTGGCGATGTATGTAATAGCCTCAGCATAAAGTGCATTCAAGAGACAGAACACTAATGATGCACTAATGTTTAACATAACTTTTTACAATGAATCTTTCACAGAACTTGGTGGCTGCTACAGAGTAATTATTAAATGTTTCAATATAGTCAATCAATTATATTTTGACTGCAACAGTGAAATAAAGCAGACCGCTAGTGAAGCCTTAACTTAAAACCAGAGATTTTTTATTTCTAAAATGCTACAATGTGAAATTGTGGCTATTTTTGGAATATGTTTCACAATGTTGACTAATTTTAATTAATTTTCTCTTTAAAATTTTCTTTTAGCGCTCCTGTTTAAATTTCAGACAGTGTTGACTGATTGGGTCGACAATTTCAAGCCAAAAAGCTCACTAAAACCCACCCAATTCAAGAAAAAGACGCCCAAAATTTGAACTGCCAAAATAATGTTATATTATTTTATTGCCATGTCAATCAAGGCTGATTAGCACCATTGTATCTCCTTAAAACCAAATAATGTCAAAATAAAGTTAAAATAAAAAACATTTCTCAGGAAAATGGATCAAAACAGGGCATTCAAAAACAAGTCATGCATGACTAAAATGTCCAAGCAGTGGAAACTGTCAAAATCACGAAATTAACCGATGATTTTAACCCATGGAACAACACATGCATCATTTAAGTGCAAAAAGTGCCCAATATAATCGGAATAAACAATGTAATTAGCAGGCATTACGCACACTTTACTGCACACACCACAGCCAAAACGTGTCATTCACTGATACTGTACAATAAAAAATTTACAACAATAATGCGTTTACCTTTGTGTTTAACTTCAGATAGAACTACAGTAACGTTATGTCTTTCGTGAAGTACAATATTTATAGAACATAACGCAGAACTTAACACAGTCAAAATGGATTAATCGTTTATTCAAACCTCTTTCAGCAGCTGTTGGGACGAGTACAGCGCAGTCTAGACGCTTTAAAAGGTGCAGATGTCCTGATCAGGCCAGTGTGCACACCATGATGGACAGGAGTCATATACTATTTCAATTCAATCATTCAACCGTGCTCTTTGAGTTAGTTATATGTAAGAGTCTTTGAGTCACAGGTGTAATCCACGTTTTGAGAGTTGGGTCACTCTCCCACTCATTACTGTAGATAACTTACATATTTATGCCACTTTGGCATAGCGATCATTTGATTTCCAGCTACAATTTCGCGCTGAAAACCTGTCATGAGTGAGCGCGAGTCGCGACTCCCTGCTGATCGCTGATTGGCTGAAAGTGCGTGCTCGACGGCGACGTCAACACCAATGCCAGCTGACTCTACGTCATAGAGAAGGGGGATGTGGGCCAGTGTGTGTCATGATGCACACTTGAGTTTATTATTAACCAATTAGACTATAAAATGTAGATGTTTGAAAACAACCAAACTGACCCCAAACCAGGCCAAATTTTGTCCATCCGCCTCAACAGCTGATTTCAGAGCTTCAAGTCACGTGATTCGGCGTGACAGCTCGTCCTCTCGCTGCACAGCAGCGCAAAAAGCTACAGACACTGTTTTTGACGTGATTTAACATAATATTTTGATCGAACGGGTTGCAAAATCTGCATATTATTAGGAAAGTGAGGATTGCGTTTATAACGTGATCTAACATAATATTTGACAGTGCCCAGGGCCCCTTAGATGTCCTGTGCCCCTGGGCAAGTGACCAGTTGCCCTAATGGTTAATCCGGCCCTGCAGTTCACTGAACTGAGACGTGCTGACAGAACTGATGAGAAGTGAACTCAGGTCCATCCGTCTCTCTGGCAGCAGCTTGTGCCGTAGACCTCGTTAAACCACGCCCCCTCCGCTACAAGATCTGATACTCATTCAAATGCAAAGATGTCAGCCAATCACAACAGTGGGCGTTTTTACTGAAGTCTCACAGCAGACACGCCTCTTGAAACAGGGCATTCAGCCAGAGGGCAAACATCAGTATAGAAAAAATGCCTTTTATTTCTAAATTATGACATTTTATGATGTAAAAATCATACTAACAATATAAGTACACCTCAGGAAACATTATGAAATAATAAAAAAATGCCATGCCATGAGACCTTTAAGGCTTTTTGGTGAGTTAACTTCGGGCCAGGCGTGTAACTGTGGCAACATGCCCGATGAAACCGGCTATAGACCTATATAGGCCTCTCTGATCTACACTGTATGTCTGTATGTCTCCCTTTAGCTGAACTTGACCATAAGAGTAATCTCTTCTTTGGCCTTCAACATACCATAAAAGTTTCAGAACAGCCCATGCCACTATTAGGGAGCAGCTGAAGATTTGATCAAAACTGTGGATGAGCGAATGATAGAGTTGGAAAGAAAACAGCTGTATGTTTTCAGACAGACTGAAGATGAAAAGAAGTGGCAAACTCCTGGGGTCCGTTCTTCGTACCTCACTTAACACATCTGAGATGATTTGACAGACCCCAGATCTTTTAATGGTGACACCTGATGTCTGGCTAATTTGGTTTTTCAAACGAATTTGCGGATTGGATTAAAATATCTGGATTAAATTATCTAAAACAGTGGTTCTCAAAGTGTGGTACGCAGAGGAATCACTAAATAAATTAATGTTAAAACACATACATTTTAATTGAATCTTTATTTTAGTAAAGGTTTTGTTTTACATTTAATTACAGTACAGTTTTAATTTAACTGTACAACACAGTTTAATAAAATCATTATTTAATTATTTTATTTACCTGTATGTAAGCACAGTGCAGTGTTAATGTACAAACCATAGACTGTAAAAAAATATGGATGTAGTGTCCGTGACGTCACCCATAGGATTCTGATGAGCAGTTCTGAAGCGCAAAGTAGGGACGAGCCATCTTGGCAGCGCGTCATCGCGCGTCACTCCCGGATAACAGAAAATGGGCAAAAAGGCGGGACGTGGGCGGAGCTTAAGTGACGCGATGACTAACAGACAGCAGATAAATGGCTATCCACCTGTCACTCGAAATGGCCACGCCCTTAATTATGCAGAATTTTAAGGCTTTATATAATGTAAACGAATGAGTTATAAAAAAAATTCACCCCCCTCACAGTTGTCATGAAGGGCAAAATGAGCCGTATAGACCAAAAGCACAATTTGTACCAGGCTGTAAACATGTTTTATTCTGCTCTAAAGTTGGCCATTTTAACATGGGGCTCAATGAGATTCTGCTCCCTTCTGGATCCTGTCCCTAGCGGCCAGTCGATGAATTGCAGTTTGAGGCACTTCCGTATTGGCTTCAAGAGAAACTGCGGGAGGTTGCCGCTTGGTACAAACAGTGTATTTACAATGTTAAAGTGGCTGACAACAATACATATTCGTATTAGGAATAAAATGCCTAGTTTTTGAACTGTGCAGAGCTGTAGCTGAATAGTTAGGCCGACTGTGCTACTGTATTTTAATGTTGGTCATTATGGTGGTACTTGGAGAGCCAAATATTTTCAGAGGTGGTACTTGGTATAAAAAGTTTGAGAACCACTGATCTGAGATCACTGCACGTTCTTTTGTTCCCTGAAGAGGGCAGATGCATCGATACTCGAAATTACGATTAGCAATGCAGCGATTGGCTGCCGGCAAGACAACGTAATGACATCATAAAATTAAAACAGCCACCTGGCAAAAGAAACAAATTACACAAAAAACCCCCCACAAATTTCTGGACCTTTATAAGGAAACAGCTAAACGACCATGATAAAACATTTTCTAACATGATTACCAATTATTTATATTCACGAGTAGTATTTGTACACCCTTTACATTTTTATTTCAATGTTGTAATTTAATTTTTAATTCAATTTGAAGCAGATTTGTAACGTGACAGTATAAAAGTTTCTTAAAGGGCATATTGCAGGTTAAATTTTTTTCGAGATTAATATATAACCTTGTATGAAAATACCATATGAAAAGGTAGTGCAGGATTTAAAATGTTTTAAAAAAACATAAGAGCACAAATTTAGTAGATAAAGTGGCCATTTCGTTGGCCTCTTGGAAAAAGCGCTTTTTTTTCAACATCGCGTCATATTACGTCACGAGAGGGAGTGGTTCGCCGAGCTCTGCGTTGGCTCAGTGCAGAATAGGTTGGTATTCAGTAGAGTCTGTGTATTTTCGGTAGTTTTTCTATTCCAATTTATCATTGTCATGGTAAATTATTATCCAGCCTGTCAGGGCATCGAGTCCACAGGTTTCCTAAAAAAAAAAAGTTAGGAATTCTGCATGGTGGCGTTTTGTGCAGGTGAAGAAACGGGACTTCCCTTCGCGCATCTGCTTCAAAACACACGGTGGTGTGTATAGTGCTTTAGACCGGAGGATTATCATCCCGGCGATATGATGGAGTCAAACATTGTTATAATCATGTACGGACGGCTACACACTGGCTGCGTGACGTGAGCGTGGCGTTTTCTATCTGTAGACCGGCTACTGCAAGCGTGGCGTTTCTGTTGCTTTCAGCTGCGTGGCGTTTTATGTGTCTTTGCACACCAGAAGCGTGTCTGACGCGGCGCTGCTGCTGCTAGGTGACGTAGTGGAAGGCCTATACTTCATGTTAAACATAAAATATATAAATAAATATTTATATAAATATATAGCCTACTGATACAGCAAAGACAACGTCAGCACTCGGCAGTATTGACGGCCGAATAGGCTACAAAATATTTTGTTCTGCATTGGCAGGAGCAATATTTGAAAATCGATATTATATACATTTTATTTAATTACAATTATATCTGCATTTATGTCAAAACCTAGAGACTTTCACACATAAAAATGTCATTTATTAATATGTATTCTTGAATTCAAAATGACAAACAGCTTTTCCTATTCTATTTTGCCTGGAAACGCTTCCAACACTCTTGTGTGTAGCATCGGTTCTATTTCTAGCATATGCTTTCGGCGCGGCTCGAGCAGCACGTGTCACGCAGCCAGTGTGTACCTTGCCTAAAGGATGAACAAACATCCACACGCGATGCTTCTTTGCCGTCGTGTTTACATTAATGAATACAAAGTAGCCTATGTACATTAACACAAATGAATACAGTCTCACACTTTTTCGAAAAAAGGTTCTGAATTATGTGATATTTTATTCATGCCATGTATGCACATTCAAGTTCACTTAAATACATACTCATAACGTCATATACATCCTCACACTAGCGGTGAATCGGCACGAAATAAACCCATAATACAGAATTAATGAATAAAGGATAAACACAATAACACAACGATATTGTCTGTGGTTCGGCGGCCGGCGGAAGATGTGACGGTCCCGGATCCAGTGGGAGATATGGCGGTCCCGGATCCGTCAGAGATGTAGCTCGGAGAAAACGTGAACTGTGCACCGTGGCGTGAGTCTTGTAAGTTACCAAATCAGTCGTGGTGAGAAACCGCTAACGTTATATCACATAACGTTTAGTGTGGACGGATATTAACGAGTGTGACTTTTCCTAATGGTCAAAGCCTATAAGTTTCTGTTATTGGTAAGTAAATCAATAACTTACTAGATGACAATAACGTTACCAGCTTTGCTATTGCCTGATACATGATAATAATCAGTACAGTGAGTGTTGTAATCTGAGCACAGTGATAATATCGTTAGCTAGCTTTATCTAGCTAACACTGGTCTCTCTCCGAGACACCTGCCGCTGTTCTCCACTGTTTCTCCTCACATAAATACTCAATCTGTCTCCTGTAATCGTTGTTCTGTCTAATCCTGGTCTGTCCCTAATTGTGTGTCACAATTGTATGGCTGTGGCCTCTCTCATATGAGTATTAATAAACATTTATAATGTCCTCAGCGTCCGAGCTGTCATTGCGATCCATTGTTTTCCTATCGTTGAGATTCACCGCACTCCCTCTCGTTATGTCACGTCCGGGTTTGGCATTTTTAGATGCGGAAGTAAAATGTTCTCACAAAAACGACTCCAAAAGCCTTAATAGTGTATTTTAAAGTATATTTTAAAGAAAATCTAGTTCCTACATTATTTTTCTATACATTGACTCACTGGAGTCTCTAACCTGCAATACTGCCCTTTAAGGGTCATGATCAAATTATCTGCATCTCTTGCGCTGCATCAAGCCGTCCCAACACGTGTGTAAACCTCCAATAAAATGATAAAGTAATTATTCCATCACAAATAAATTTCTCAATCAAGTGGCTGTGTCTAGTATTATACACAACATTATAATATTATATACATTCTCATATACATATACAGTACAACATTTGTATATTATTATTATTTAAAAGTATTATTATTGCCCCTGGTTCAGTAATGAACTCTTGTAATAAAGTAGCAGTGGCTGGGACAGATTTTAAGTATCACCTCAAGATGCCCCTGTTTACATGAAATAAGCCGCTCCAGAGCAGGTTTAAGCTTCCGGACCTGTTGCTATGACAGCAAGTCCAGAATGAGCGTTGAAGAACCAAACAATCCAAGATCATGCCAAATCATCAACAATCAAATCCGGCTAACTAAGTTAGCCACGTACGAAGAACGGACCCCTGGATAAAAGGTTAAGAACTGTCTAAAAATGAGTTACGAGTGTAATTGTGAGATGTTCTCCATCTCTTTAAATGTCTCCGCCATTAAAGTCTAAGCTTTGGCATCCAGAATAAAATGTGTTTTTATTACATGAAAAGGCTACAATCATAAAAATCAAAACAAAGTCTTGAGAAAAAAATCCTTGTTGTAATGAAATGTTGAAATGTTGCTATGGCAACGCTGTACCACAATGGAAAATAGTTAAAAAGTAGTTTTTCTATGAATTTATGATTTCTTTTAGAAATTGATAGATTTATATACTTAGAACTCAAGCAAACCAAAAATAAGTAGATCCACATCATTTAATCTTCAAAATGACAAACTCATCCTCACTCTCATCCCATGAGTGAACTCTGCATTCCTCATATTGATTTATCTGTTAATGTATTAATTAAAATACATAATTTTGCTATTTATATGTAAATACAACTATACTACAATAAACTCTTCAAATAAATAAATAACTGTGATCATATTATCGATGCTATTATCTATAAACAATCCCAATGGGGGAAAACATCACTGCACTTCCACTGTGGGACAGCGGTGCCATATGGACACATCAATATTTACTCAATTTACAGTAAAACTGTTGGACAAGTTTTTGTGAATAAAAATATATAATTGACTTTCCAAATATGCTGTAAATAAATCCCCCTTAAGAAGAGACGCTTAGAAATGAGGTTATTAGAGCAATTTCTGGAGCACTTCAGCTTCTGTGATGGTGGGAAAGAGTTTTGGAGGGACATTCAAATGTCATGTGCCTTAAAAACAGCACATCATTGGCCACCTGCTCATATTCAGTGTTTAAACTGGAAATTCTCTCATTCTGTGCAGTTTTGGTGGCTCTTAAAAGAGCCTTTGGGGTCTGAAGCGGCTGATGAAGACGCGGGTTTAGGCGCGCTCTCCGCGGATGCGGCGGGCCAGCTGGATGTCTTTGGGCATGATGGTGACCCTCTTGGCGTGGATGGCGCACAGGTTGGTGTCCTCAAACAGGCCGACCAAATAAGCCTCGCTGGCCTCCTGCAGGGCCATGACCGCGGAGCTCTGGAAGCGCAGATCCGTCTTGAAGTCCTGAGCGATCTCTCTCACCAGCCGCTGGAAGGGCAGTTTGCGGATCAGCAGCTCGGTGGACTTCTGATAACGGCGGATCTCTCGCAGAGCCACGGTCCCGGGCCTGTAGCGGTGAGGCTTCTTGACGCCGCCGGTGGCCGGGGCGCTCTTACGGGCGGCTTTAGTCGCGAGCTGCTTCCTCGGGGCTTTGCCACCGGTGGATTTACGAGCGGTTTGCTTGGTTCTTGCCATTTCTGTAGTTCACTTCTCTCTGTCCTGCTGACGCTAGAAATGCTGCTTTGATGCTACACGCCTGCCTTTAAAGCGTTGAACCGCCACAAGCTCACAGTGACGCGATGGTGCCGAGGCTTGTGATTGGCTGATATGAGGCGTGCGCTTATGACTGCTGGCCAATGACGGTGCGTTTCCTCTCTTCAAACAAGCGGAAGGTTTCCCGCTCAAAGGCGCTTTGTTCTCTTAACTACTTTGCTCTTCAAACAGATCGGACCCATAAGCTTTAAATTTGCATTGTTGTATTTATTTGTTCTGAAATATTCACATTATCCTTAATGGTTGTGCAGATCTCAGATTAGAGTAAAATTACTACAATCTGTATAAAAGCAGTGCAAAAAATAGAACACAAATAATTATCCCTACCAAACAAACGTTTGGGACTTACATGTTATTAACAAGCATGTACTTTATTATTGCTAGTGCTGTATTTGTCGATATAAAGCAATTCTACATTTGATTTTTTTTCTAATCAACTCAATTCGTTTATTTATTTATTTTATAAACAATTAGCTCTTTCTGAGATGAAATGGGTGGCTCTTAAAAGAGCCGTTGGGTTATTAAAACAGTATTTAATCTGTTTATTTGGATTTGGCGGGCTTCTCGGTCTTCTTGGGCAGCAGCACCGCCTGGATGTTGGGCAGCACGCCGCCCTGAGCGATGGTCACTCGGCCCATAAGTTTGTTCAGCTCCTCGTCGTTGCGCACCGCCAGCTGCAGGTGACGGGGGATGATGCGGGTCTTCTTGTTGTCCCGAGCGGCGTTTCCAGCCAGCTCCAGGATCTCAGCGGTAAGATACTCGAGCACAGCGGCCAGATAAACCGGAGCACCGGCACCGACGCGCTGAGCGTAGTTTCCTTTGCGGAGAAGCCTGTGAACACGGCCGACGGGGAACTGCAGTCCCGCCCTGGAGGAGCGAGTCTTAGCCTTCGCTCTGGCTTTACCGCCGGTTTTGCCTCTGCCGCTCATTTTATTAATCAGTTAAAACAACCTTCACAATCGAGGTTTACAGAATGAAATTCTGTTGTTCCACACAATGTCTTTAAAGGAAAGTGCCAATCGCCCATTGGTTTAGAATCTGATAAGATTTCAACCAATCACTGAACTTCCCTCCAAAGCCCAACCCCCTTTGACGAGTGACTATTAAGATAGAAGAGATGAAACTATTGAAATATTTGTGATAGAAAATTTATATAAATGCATTACAGATGTTAAAGGAATTAGATTCCTAAAAATCCCTTTAACGATTTTTCTGTGTGCACAGTTAATATGTAAAACATTTAAACAGACCAAATAATTTACTTTAATATCAATGTTTTTGGGGTCTGACATGTACACTTTATAATATGGTGTGTGTGTGTGTGTGTGTGTGTGTGTGTGTGTGTGTGTGTGTGTGTGTGTGTGTGTGTGTGTGTGTGTGTGTGTGTGTGTGTGTGTGTGTGTGTGTGTGTGTGTGTGTGTGTGTGTGTGTGTGTGTGTGTGTGTGTGTGTGTGTGTGTGTGTGTGTGTGTGTGTGTGTGTGTGTGTGTGTGTGTGTGTGTGTGTGTGTGTGTTTATTCTGTTTGTACTGTGATCACTGCCTGAACCCTCATAAGCTTTTTGGTCATTTTTAATATATTTCTAATGAAAATAAATGGTTTGTTCAACTTGAGTGATTGAATACTTGATCACTTATTTTAGATGTAAAATTAAGAATTTTACATTGCATGTTCATATTACATGGGTTATAAATGCATATTGGCTATTTTTGTTCATAATTAAATTATTAAAATACACGAAGTTTGCTCTTTTTCAGAATTAGTGGTTGGCTCTTAAAAGAGCCTTTGAGGAATAAACTATATTGGTTTGTAAAATATTGGTGGACGTTTTGAATATTTACTTCTTTTTGGGAGCTGCCTTTTTAGGCTTGGCGGCTTTAGGCTTTGCCGTCTTGGGTTTCGCTGCCTTGGCTTTTTTGGGGCTCTTGGCTGCTTTCTTAGCGGCTGCTGGCTTCTTTGCCTTCTTGGGGCTCTTCGTCGCCTTCTTAGCGGCTGAGGCGGCGGGTTTCTTGGCCTTCTTGGGCGATTTCTTGGCGGCGGCTTTGGGCTTCTTTGCCGCTGCGCTCTTGGGCTTCTTGGCGGCGGCGGGTTTCTTGGCCGCGGGCTTCTTCGCTTTAGGAGCCGCTTTCTTGGCCGCGGGCTTCTTCTTGGTCTCGGCTTGCTGCTTGTTGAGCTTGAATGAGCCCGAGGCGCCGGTCCCTTTGACCTGCACCAGGGTGCCTTTAGTCACCAGGCTCTTGATGGCGATCTTGACGCGGGAGTTGTTCTTCTCCACGTCGTAGCCGCTGGCGGCGAGAGCTTTCTTCAGGGCGGCGAGGGACACGCCGCTCCTCTCCTTGGATGCGGACACAGCTTTGACAATGAGCTCGCCGACGCCTGGACCTGCTTTCTTGGCTTTCGCAGCGGACTTCTTCTTGGGCGCTTTGGCCGGGGCTGGGGCGGTTTCTGCCATCTCTCTCTGATCGGATATAAAGTCTTTCAAACGCTGTTCTGATTTCAGCAATGAATGACTGGCGCTCGCGCGGCGCTGCTCTTAAATAACACATGAGAACCTTACAGACTCAACCTATCCGCTCGGTGTCTGTGCGCGTCCACGAGCCCCTCACGCGTGTGTTTTCTTCTCTTACATTTGGGGCAAAACTGAAGCGGTAAAATATCTTGTCTCAGTCAAAACAAAGTGAACACAAAGCAGAGGTTCTGAGCTTTCATTAGAGACTAAAACACGCGAAGAGGAAATGTTTATTTTGCCTCCATCAGCTCAAACCCAAGGCGAGCATCAGCCACGGGGAAAAGCCGCGTGTAAATTTGATGGATATTTTAAGTGTTAAAGTTAATAAAAGCCCAAACGCTTCCTCTGTGTGTTCAGCAAACAGTCTGAAAGAGACTTTAATGAAATCAGCATCAGTGAGGGCGTGAGGAGGCTTTCATACAGCTGCTGTTTGGGGCAGCTTGAAGCACACGCACATCATCCGGAGGATCCGAGTCTCTCTGTGACTCTTATGTCTGGCCAGCAGAAAATATGTCCTCATAATAACAATAATCATAATAATAAATACATCTGATCACACAAGTGTTAACTAAATCATCATTGTTCACTTATTTTTATGAAATTATTGTAAAACAGGGTGAACACGGTGATAGAGCAGACAAAATAATAACAGGGTGGACAAGTGTAAAGAATGGATGGCTGGATGATTTCCTATCGCTCACATACAATCAGTTACTTTCTTACTTTAGATTGAACTGGCTTTAGATGGGAAAAACAAGCTAACATGGAAGGTTTATCAAGGTTTGTCTTATAAAGAATTGCATGGTCTTTAAAATTGTAATTTTATAACTATGATTTTTCTACTTTTTTTAATTTCCCTTAACAGGGTGACTGTACTAAGATTGACCACATCAAATTTGAAAGATACAATTGGTAAAAATAGACAAAGTAGTTTTCCCTCCAAAGGGTATGATGCCATTTAAAGGAGTAGTTGACTTTAGAATGAAAATTACCCCATGCTTTACTCACCCTCAAATCAAATCACTTTATTGTCACACAACCATATACACAAGTGCAACAGTAGGTGAAATTCTTAGGTGCAGTTCCAAGCAACATAGCAGTCATGACATGAGACGAACAACATTTTAAAGCAACATCAGATTACACATCTGATGCGCACACAATTACTCACAGCACAGTATACACTACAATAAACAATAAATAATTTACACAATGTGAGTGCAGTTCTCACAGCACAATATACTTTTGAACAATATACACTAAACATACATTAAAACAATATACAATAAACTATACAGTATCCAATTTTCACAATAGACATCCAAATGTACAATAGATACGCTATACGTTAAATAAATATGTGTGTATATACACTCACCTAAAGGATTATTAGGGACACCTGTTCAATTTCTCATTAATGCAATTATCTAATCAACCAATCACATGGCAGTTGCTCCAATGCATTTAGGGGTGTGGTCCTGGTCAAGACAATCTCCTGAACTCCAAACTGAATGTCAGAATGGGAAAGAAAGGTGATTTAAGCAATTTTGAGCGTGGCATGGTTGTTGGTGCCAGACGGGCCGGTCTGAGTATTTCACAATCTGCTCAGTTACTGGGATTTTCACACACAACCATTTTTAGGGTTTACAAAGAATGGTGTGAAAAGGGAAAAACATCCAGTATGCTGCAGTCCTGTGGGCGAAAATGCCTTGATGTCAGAGGAGAATGGGCCGACTGATTCAAGCTGATTAAAGAGCAACTTTGACTGAAATAACCACTCGTTACAACCGAGGTATGTAGCAAAGCATTTGTGAAGCCACAACACGCACAACCTTGAGGCGGATGGGCTACAACAGCAGAAGACCCCACCGGGTACCACTCATCTCCACTACAAATAGGAAAAAGAGGCTACAATTTGCACAAGCTCATCAAAATTGGACAGTTGAAGACTGGAAAAATGTTGCCTGGTCTGATGAGTCTCGATTTCTGTTGAGACATTCAGATGGTAGAGTCAGAATTTGGCGTAAACAGAATGAGAACATGGATCCATCATGCCTTGTTACCACTGTGCAGGCTGGAGGTGGTGGTGTAATGGTGTGGGGGATGTTTTCTTGGCACACTTTAGGCCCCTTAGTGCTAACTGGGCATCGTTTAAATGCCACGGCCTACCTGAGCATTGTTTCTGACCATGTCCCTCCCTTTATGAGCACCATGTCCCCATCCTCTGATGGCTACTTCCAGCAGGATAATGCACCATGTCACAAAGCTCGAATCATTTCAAATTGGTTTCTTGAACATGACAATGAGTTCACTGGACTAAAATGGCCCCCACAGTCGCCAGATCTCAACCCAATAGAGCATCTTTGGGATGTGGTGGAACGGGAGCTTCGTGCCCTGGATGTGCATCCCACAAAATTCCATCAACTGCAAGATGCTATCCTATCAATATGGGCCAACATTTCTAAAAAATGCTTTCAGCACCTTGTTGAATCAATGCCACATAGAATTTAGGCAGTTCTGAAGGCGAAAGGGGGTCAAACACAGTATTAGTATGGTGTTCCTAATAATCCTTTAGGTGAGTATATATGTGTGTGTGTATCTACAGTGGGTTGTGCTGAGTGATATTCTGTCCAGTATGTATTATGATCCTGATGGATCAAGAGTTAAATGTGTCTAATTGCTTGTGGGAAGAAGCTGTTCTGGAGTCGGCTGGTGTGTGTTCTGATGCTGCGGTACCGCCTGCCTGATGGTAGCAGTGAGAGCAGCCCATGGCTCGGGTGGCTAGAGTCTCTGATGATCCTCTGAGCTCTTTTCACACACCGCCTTGCATATATGTCCTGGAGGGAGGGAAGCTCACCTCCGATGATGCAGCTGGCCGTGTGCACTACCCTTTGCAGGGCTTTGCAGGCGGTACTGTTGCCGTACCAGGTGGTGATGCAGCCAGTCAGCAGGCTCTCTATAGTGCTGGTGTAGAACCGTGTGAGGATGTGGTGGTTCATTCCAAACCTCCTCAGTCGTCGCAGGAAGAAAAGGCGCTGATGAGCCTTCTTCACAACGGCCTCGGTGTGGACGGACCATGAGAGTTCCTCTGTGATGTGGACACCGAGGAACTTGAAGCTGCTAGCTCTCTCCACCGGTGCTCCATTGATGGTGATGGGGCGGTGTTCTCTCTCATTCCTCCTGAAGTCGACCACCAGCTCCTTGGTCTTGCTGACGTTGAGGGAGAGGTTGTGCTCCTGACACCATCGTGTCAGAGTATGCAGCTCCTCTCTGTAGGCAGTTTCATCATTCTCAGTGATGAGACCTACCACCGTCGTATCGTCAGCAAACTTGATGATGGTGTTGGAGCTGTGGGTTGCCACACAGTCACGTGTGTACAAGGAGTACAGGAGTGGGCTGAGAACACAGCCCTGAGGGGCTCCAGTGTTGAGAGTCAGTGATGAGGAGATGTTACTGCCCATTCTGACCACCTGGCGTCTGTTTGACAGGAAGTCCAGGATCCAGCTGCATAACAAGCTGTTTAAGCCTAGAGCCTGGAGTTTCATGTCAAGTTTGGAGGGCACAATGGTGTTGAATGCTGAGCTGTAGTCTACAAACAGCATTCTCACATATGTGTTCCTATTTTCCAGGTGGGAGAGAGCAGTGTGTATTGTAGATGAAATGGCATCATCAGTGGAGCGGTTTTTGCGGTATGCAAACTGCAGTGGGTCCAGTGAGGGAGGGAGAATAGAGCAAATGTAGTTTCTGATTAGTCTCTCAAAACATTTGCTGATGACGGGGGTCAGAGCGACAGGACGCCAGTCGTTTAAGCAGATGATTTTTGATCGCTTCGGTACAGGCACAATGGTGGACGTTTTGAAGCATGTGGGGACCACAGACAGGGAGAGGGACAGGTCAAAAATGTCCGTAAAAACTCCAGCCAGTTGGTTTGCGCACGCTCTGATGACGCGGCCCAGAATGCCATCCTAGGTGTGCATGACTTTCTGATGAACACAATCAGTTTTATATTAATAAATATTGTGACGCTTTCAAGCTTTATAAGTCCATTGAGTTTGAAAAGAACGTAACTGGAGCAACTTATCACTAGAACTTCTAACGTAAGCGTTTTGAACTTCTAAGAGGCGTTACACTTTCTGCACCAGTTGAATATGGATGACGGTCTGGCAGAAGCAAGATATTTTACTGCAGAAAGTTTGAAATATGGACATCTTTCTTACACAAACCCATCGATGCGCTTCAGAAGACCTTTATTAACCCCTGGATCCATTTGGAGCACTTTTATTATGGATGGATGTGCTATTTTTGAGCTTCAAACTCAATGGACCCTGTCACTGCCATTATAAAGCTTGGAAGTGTCAGGATATGTATTAATATAACTCACCAGAAAGTTATGGATTCAACAGAAAGAGGAAATTCATATACACCTACGGTGGCTTGGGGGGGGGGGGAGAGTAAATCATCAAAATTTACATTTTAAAGTGAACTATTCCTTTAATTTTTCCAACTTTAATTTAATGGGAAAGTGTCAAAAACATCAAAGTGGACAATAAAAACCTTGCTTATGATTAAAATAAATGTAATAATTGAAATGTATATACACATTATAGAGTCTTTACTGATACTAAACTATGTACAAAAATGATAAACAAAATTATAGAAAAATTGGGATACACAGGCCTGGAGACAAAAGACAAATGCTGATACTGTATATGGCAATTTAAAAAGCTGCAAAATGTCTTAATTCTTTTTTTCTACTTATATGCTTACAATTCCAATAGTGTTATTTATGACTAAGACGTGTATAACATTTATATTGTTCAACATTTTAAGGCAGTAAGATCATGATCAAAAGGCACAGAATCCCAGAGATTACTCTGGTACTAAAGTCTGAAGGACACTGGAGGTGAAGAGCTTAATAACTACATTCATCTTAAATTTAAACATTCAAAAATCTCAGTTGTTTAGACATTTACAACTTATTCCTAAAAGTTGTTTTTTGGGTTTGAGAAGATAAGGGTTATGGGGATTTCCTGACCAAGGACAATATTTGTGTTACTTTTGCTCGTGAAGAAGAAAAAAAATTAAAAATAAATAAAAAACAAGACCTATCAAAACACTGTAACGTTAATTATAAGAAACATAATTGTACTTTTTTTCCACTATTGCACTGTCAAAAATTGCACTTTTATAATCAACATTATTTTATATTAAATTATTTATCGCAGAATTGTTTGTTCACAAAGCACTTCACTGAAACAGACCATCAATGGAACAACTATTAATTAATCACACAATAATAAAAAGCTCTTGAACTGAAAATATGGGTGGCTCTTAAAAGAACCTTTGGGGTAGTTAAAGTCACAAAACACCTCACTTTGAGCTGGTGTACTTTGTGACGGCCTTTGTGCCCTCGGACACGGCGTGTTTGGCCAGCTCTCCGGGCAGCAGCAGACGCACGGCGGTCTGGATCTCTCTAGAGGTGATGGTGGAGCGCTTGTTGTAGTGCGCCAGACGAGACGCCTCGCCGGCGATGCGCTCGAAGATGTCGTTGACGAAAGAGTTCATGATGCCCATCGCCTTGGAGGAGATGCCGGTGTCAGGATGAACCTGCTTCAGGACTTTGTACACATAGATAGCGTAGCTCTCCTTCCTGGACTTTCTGCGCTTCTTTCCTCCCTTACCGGCGGTCTTGGTGACGGCCTTCTTGGAGCCCTTCTTAGGCGCGGACTTTGCTGGTTCAGGCATGATGCTGATACTGGATCAATGGGAGCTCAAGAGCGATACAGAGCAATTTATTCACTACCATATGCTAATTTACACAGAGATACGGAAACGTCTGATTGCCTGATTTCATAGGCCGAACCCATAAACTCGTATTTCATTGGACAAGGTAATGCACATGAGCGGAATATGGGCCAATCACAGGAGGATAAATAATAGCCCCCGCCCCACGACACCCTGACTCTTTCCTTTTTCATTTCCCGCTTCTTATTATTTATAGTTTGAGAAAATAAGCGGTTCTGGACAATATTCTGTAAAATCATGAAATTGTAAAACTCCTTATTAAAGAGCCATTGAGGGAGTTTTGGAGAAAGAACAATAACGACACTCTTTAAAAACAGCTTTTCTTCTGAACTTCATGGATTCATAAAACTTTTGAACTGTTTAAACTACATAGTAAATTTAAGCCCATTTGTGTAAATTAATAACATTTTCGTGTTTTCTACATTTTCCCTTCTGCGAACTTCAGTCACATTATCTAAATATTTTTGTACAACAAAATAGTGTAAATCAAAAAGTCTCCATGTCATTTGAAACAATATATTTTGGTATCACCATTGTTAAAAAGAACAAGCTGATAAAATGATTTCATTCTCGACCCAGATTAATAGTTCTACACTTAACTGTATAATCGACAATGCATGACTCTTTATGTGAGGAAGTGTGTGGCTCTTAAAAGAGCCGTTGGGTTTGTGGTTTCTCTAGATTTCAGGCGTTTATCCTCCGAAGCCGTACAGGGTGCGTCCCTGCCGCTTCAGCGCGTACACAACATCCATGGCGGTGACGGTCTTTCTCTTGGCGTGCTCGGTGTAGGTCACGGCATCGCGGATCACGTTCTCCAGAAACACCTTCAACACTCCGCGGGTCTCCTCGTAGATCAGACCGGAGATGCGCTTGACACCGCCGCGGCGAGCCAGACGACGGATGGCGGGTTTAGTGATTCCCTGGATGTTATCACGCAAAACTTTACGGTGACGCTTAGCGCCTCCTTTCCCGAGCCCTTTGCCGCCTTTGCCTCTTCCAGACATATTTATCTCACACCTGATCAGTCAAACGAGAACATCAAATGAAAGACAAGCGCTACAAGGAGGTGTTTTATATTTGCGTACAGGACCTGACAGAAACCACGCAGCGCAACACGCCCCACCCCTCGATATTCAAGCACAAAACAATGTGCTTTTAATCCTAAGCCCGATCTAACGAAGCCTGTCCTTTGTTTAATATTAAAACCCACGTTTTAAAAGATAAAGATACATCTAATGAAGAGGATATTAGACGAAGATCATCATATCATATACAGAGAAACTGAATGACAATGAATATATTCAATGAATATTATAACAGTATATTTTTATGTGACATTTCTGGTATATTTGCAGAATATAATTGATTTCAGGCCTCTCATTTACACTGTATGTCTCCCAGCTGAATTTACACCATAAGAGTAATCTCTGCTTTGGCCTTCAACATGTGATAAAAGTTTCGAAACAGACCATGCCATTATTAGGGAGTTGTTGATTATTACAGATTATAACATCATTACAGTTGATGGCAGCCACTGACATCCATAGTATTTTTTCCTACTATAGAAATCAATGGTGACGGTCAACTGTCTGGTTACCAACATTCATTAAAATATCTTCTTTTATGTTCAGCAGAAGAAAGACACTCATACAGGTTTGGAACTACTCGAGGATGAGTAAATGATGACAGAATTTTTATTTCAGGGTGAACTATCCTTTTAAAGAATTTTTAGTTGAAAACCTAAGCTCTTTTATTCTTCAAGATTAATTTGTTATTTGAATGCTATGTAGTTTCACAAAAATGTAATGGTCTATGGTCATAGCTCAGAGGTGTTTATTCCTCTACATGTTTTGCTCAACACCTGCCTAAAGTTCTCATTGATCCTAATGACCGATCAGCTGCTTCAGGTGTGTTTAATTTAGGCTGGAGATAAACTCGGTGGGGAAAATCAGACACACTTTTTTATATATTGAAGCATTAATAGATTTTAGAAAAATAGAATAAATATTCAGAACTTAACTACTAGCTATACTATACTACTATATCTATAATCATAGTTTGAATATTTTGTGTTGAGCAACTTTTTTAAGTTAATCATATTTTGATTAGTGGCTATATTAACATTCTTGAATGTGACTGTATGTATGACAACTGAATTGACTTGTTCTTAAGTAATATCATGCTTTCTTTTTCAGATTTCAGAGAACCCAAAGGAAAAGAGGCAGTCGTCTCATGCAAGCCAGATTTTTAAAACCTGAACCGTTGGACCACCTGTAGTTATAATGACATCAGACGTCTGAAACTAAAGGTTGTATTGCTTTTGTCCTATTTTTTCCCCCTTTCTTTTCTAATGAAAGATATTTTATATCTTTGTCACTGATTGTGGTAAACCGTTAAATAAAATAAATTGACTCAACTGCTGAGACTGTCATTTATATTTCAAAGGGTTTTCTCCAAATTTGAAATGGTCCATTGAAGTGAAGTTGAAATATTAAAGTTGTTTCAACATTAACTTAGAACATCAGATAACAACATTGTTTTATGTTGTCATTACATTTCAGTTGTATTTTCAGTTTCAACAAAAGTGATCTAGAATCAACATCACATTGTAACCTTGATCAAACAATATTACCATTGATTATTTTTCTTAATTTCAATATTGATTCAACATCAGTGATGTAGAATCCATGATAGTGTAATATTGATTCAATAGCATTACCATTGATTTTTATTTCACCATTGATTCAACATTAAATGCGAGTGCAAACGTGTTATTGAACTAACATCAATTCATAATGTTGATTCAATGATTATTACAATTGATTTTTTTTGTTGAAATATCAAAGTTGTTTCAACAGTACCTATGGGTGCAAAAGTGATGTTGAAAAAATATCACTTTATAATGTTGAATCAATGATATTACCGTTGATTTATGGTTAAAATCTCAACATTGTTTCAACAGTGCCAAAGACGTGTTGAAAAAATATCACTTCGTAATGTTGAATCAACATTATTACCATTGATTTGTGGTTAAAATATCAGTATTGCTTCAACATTAACTGAGGGTGCAAGAGTGATGCTAAAACAACATCGCTTTGTAACGTTAATTCAATGTAATTGGCGTTGACGCATCAACACTGACTCAACATTGTTTCAATGTGACCATGCTATCTGGGTTGGAACTCATATTGCCCCTTTCCGTTAATGTATTAATGTATTCATTTTCTGAAAAGACATAATTGTGTTATTTATACATAAATACAACTATACTACAATAAACACTTCAAATAAATGTTTCATTTCTTTATTTATAAGGACAACACACATGAATCAACATTTCTGTAAATGTGCCAGTGTTAGCCAGCTGGCTAATGTTCAACTGCAGTCCTTTAGCAAGATGTTAGAAACCTTTAAAATGATAAATAAACCTTATGTAGGTACATGCAGGCATGCAGGAATAAACATAAAACACAGCCAACATCATGTTAATCTCTATACAATATTTAAAGACGCAGTTAAAAAAATGGTAAAATGCACCTAAATTATAAACCAGCACTATAGAAGACTGTTGATAAAATACTAATAAAATATTCCATACATACCCAAGCCATGCAGTATGTTAGCAGCAAGTTAAATAACAACAGTAATAGTTAAATGAGCTAAGAACTACATAGTTTGGAAATGATCCTGTGTCTGATTGTCTAGAAGCTTTGAGACTTTGTGTAAAGGAATGTTTCTTATTTCATTTGGAAATGTGTTCCACAACGGAAGAAGCTCTTACGGAAAAGCATCTGGAACCCACATTAAAATATGGCCTAAATGAGTATAAACAAATAAATAGATAACATTAACATTATAATTTAAAAGATAATATAATATTTCATTGTTCACAAGTAAATGTGTTAAAAGTACGCATTAAATAAGAGTTCAGGAACATTTGAATAAAAACAAACCTATAAGGATTGCATTGACGCTTCCCTGTAAGGTGAGAGAGTAACGGCAGAAACAGAGACGAGAAGCAGAGAGATTGAGAAGAGATTAATGCTGATTTTAAGGTTTTCAAAGTTGATTTTAAGACCTTAAGTAAAAGACATACTAATGTTTACGACAACAACCTGAAGGGAATACATTTGGGTGAGTTGTTTTGGTCAGGTTTTATGTTACAGTAAAAAAAGTTTGACATTGGATAAAGATTTGATGGCGACCCAAATCCAAAGTGAATTTCTTCTTCGTCAGCCAGACGACCTGACAGAGCAGAGTGAATGCTTTTGAATTGGATTGGATCTGACCTTTTTTTACATTACACACACAAACTAAACTATTTTACACATATTGGATGAACTGAACTGTATCATACCTGAGTCACAGTATTGAATACTTTTTATATTTCTTGTTGTTTTATATGGTTCTGTGGTGTAATATGTGGTTGTGTTCCGCTTACTTACCTTTTGTTTTGTTTTGTTCCCCACTGATCTAATTACTATATTTTTTTTGTGTGTGACAGTAAAGTGTTATTTATTTATTCAACCTCTGATCTCCTGTATAAATTATATTTTGTATAACTTATACAGGAGATAAGTGTTTAAGTATGTTTAAGTAAGTAAGTTTGTATAAGTATATCTCTCCCCCGTCAGTGTATTTTGATTTTCCCAGCTAAGGATGTCATATTTGCCCAAAATATCGCAATGGTGGTGAGTATTGGGTTTTCTATCTAACACTTTGTAGGCCTGCTTGTACAGGGAGAGAATGGGCTTCAGTGTTGTACCTTTAGACAAACTTGTCATACTACTACTGGCTGAAGTCTCTAGCATCTGGCCAAAAAAGCCTCTGATGACGCTAAATGATGATTTTTGCGTCATCTGAGGTTTTTTCCAGACGAAAAATCAGACAGAAATCTCTCGTCTCAGGGGGAGATGAGGGAGGGAAGCACAGTCATTCGAATATACTACCTGGTTTCTACCAAGCCTGTAGTGCTCCAGTCAGAAATTGAAGCTTTCGGGCCTCGATCGCCCCCCGGTGGCCGGTCCCAGTATAGCTCCTAAACCCCGCCTCTCCATGTATTAGAATGGGCGCGAGACACACTAAACAATTTAATTACACTTCAAATAATTGTTTCCTAAAGATGGTTTCTGTCATTTTAGGCAGTTTTTATTACAATAATTTCATTTCAAGTGTTCGTTTTTTAAATAAGTTTAGTTTTAGTGAGTTATTTGATGCTATAAAAACGAGGGGTGTGACGTCATGATTGACAGCTGAGATTGACGGCTTCTCTGAATGAACTTGTCACTGAGGCACTAACGGACTTTTTCTGGATTTTTGGGAGGAGATTGGAGCTTTAGCTTTAATTTCTACACTTCCATAACTGTTTATTTCACACCAACATAATGAATTGTTCTGCATCTGTCAGAGTATGGGCGGGCTTTTGATAATCGCGCCTCTACTTCCTGTTCTCTAC
Organism: Gobio gobio; assembly: GCF_949357685.1. Classification (NCBI taxonomy): domain Eukaryota; kingdom Metazoa; phylum Chordata; class Actinopteri; order Cypriniformes; family Gobionidae; genus Gobio; species Gobio gobio. The sequence continues at coordinate 34,807,477 of NC_137121.1, read as the reverse complement.
TGCGCAACTCCGGTCCCGAGATTGCTACTGCGCAGACTCGGTCCCAAGATGTCAGCGCCGTGAGCGGGCCTATGAAAGCTTCAACTTTGGTCAGCGGAAGTCAATGAAGTCGCGTCGTCCATATTTTTTTACGGTCTATGGTTTCTACTGATACAAAGCTTAATGCTAATTGGTGAAGTAACCCTTTAAATTATTTAGCATGTATAGGCTTACTTTGATTCCACACGTGTAAATTATTTACACTAATCTAGGCTATACAATTATATTAATGATCTTAATTAGGGGGCGTTTACAAGGCGGAGACCTGAAACCATTCAGCTGCGCACAATTTCAAGATAATTTGCGATTTATAAATTTCACATGTGAAAGAGAAGCATACACACTTTTTTTGTGTGCATACGTTAATTTTTTTCCGAATCACACTTACACACATTTGAGAAATGGGGTGTTTCTCAAACGGAAGGCTGCATCCTACGAAGGCTGCATATCTCGGCTGCCACGTCATCAAAACGTTGCCGAAGGCCATCTAAGTTTGACCTTTTGCGTCCTTTATTCAGCCTGTTTTGAAGGATACATCAAACGTATCCTTCGCAGCTTTTAATCACCCACAATCCTTTGCACAAATTTAAATTCACAAAAATAAACTGATGGAAAATGAGTCAAGACTGAGCTTGTCTGAGTTTATAATGAAATGTAAGATAAAAATAATGTTTCTGGACATAAAAGCATAGATGTTATCTTTTGTTTTGCTGTAAATGAATCACTAACACTAAACTGACAATAATGTAAACCACTGGGAGACCGCAGACGGCTGTCATTCACTGTATTGCATTAATAGAAAGCCAATTAATATAAAGATTTGTAATACAAAGTATTTTTCCAAAATTAAGTTTCAATAGTATTTTCGTGACGTGACTGTGGGGGCGGGAACATGTGTGACGTAGCCATGCGCACTTACTAGACCGTCTCATTCTGGTGTTTAATTGCTGAGGAGGACACTAGCCTACAAGCCTCAGAAGGACTAGACTAGGAAGGACGAAGTCTTTGTAGGATGTAGCCTTCCGTTTGAGAAACAACCATGATCTTAGATCAAACGTAGGATAGTTTCTACACAAAATTTTATAAATGAGGCCCTTTAAGAGAGTTCAGAAATGCATTAACTTTAGATTCAGAGACCTCCATTAGAGACAAGGCTGATTAAGAGGTGGCGGATCCTGAATTCCAGTTTGATTGGTGTGTACTATCGTCTTAACAGAATTCACAAAGTAGGAGAGTTTCTATTTGTCCCAGATTTGTTTGTGATTTCCCTTGGCTTCTCCTGCAGACAAACAAAGAAGTTTGCTTTAGGTTTAAGTTTGCTCGGATTTGCTTTGTTGCAAATGTGCTTCTTATTTCTTAGAGAAGTGAAGATGTGTCTGTCAGTCAGTAACTTAGTCTTAAGAAATGTTCACAGGGCGAGGTCTCTCTCCTTCATTAGTCTCCGTATAAGGTGGCAAGGTTTTGTGTTGGAACTCAAGTAGGACCGTAACCATTAGACAGACCTGGGCCTGTATTTATCAAGCCTCTGAGAATTACTCACAAGAACGCTGCTAAGAATTGACTTAAGAGTAAAAAAATATTGTCTCAAAGGTGCACAGAAAAGTTAGTTATCAAGCATCTCAGTCATAACTTAAGTGATGTGTAGGAATAAATCTTAAGTGTCAGTCGTAAATATGATTCACGGCACTTTGCTGTGCCACAAACGGGATTTTGGATGACGACATAGGCATGGACCAATCACTGAATAGATTTCCTTATTTCATTTAGGAATATTCTCATATAAATTCACATTGAATGGTGAAGAGAATACATTATGATATACACATTGCAGGGATGCAAACGGGTGAGGGGTAGCCTGACAAGCCAGACCCACATCAAGATTTTGGGTCTGGAAACTCACCATCAGGGCTCAATCCGAGGGGCGGGATAAACGGTTGTCTTTCAAATTCCCTCTGCACGCAATTGGATAGCGCCATGAGCGCCACAACCAACCAAAGCAAAGAAGAAGGTGAAGCCGAGCTAACGTTAGTTGATAGACTTTCGCCGTATCCGGTAGGCAAAACTTCGAACATATCTTCTTTTCTTAAGAATGCTGTTCTTTGTTCTTTTCTCAAAGAAAAGCTTAACTCCAAGTCTTCCAGAGTCGCGGCCAAAGCCGATTCAAAAGACAGCTGTTCGTCAGCTTCTTTGTTTACGAGTAGCACGCAGAACCTCCGCAACTCTGCCGTGACGTGCCGTCATTATGTTAAGCCCCGCCCACCGACTCTACACACGCTGTCATTGGCCTGACCAGAGTTTGGTTTTTCCAGCTCTCAGGTCTACACTCGCGGCAAAATAAATGTTCTGCCACTAGGGTGCGTATAGATTTCTAGGCTAGGTGAGGGGTAAAAAAGGTGAGAACATTACATGGATAGAGAAAACATTCTCAAAGGTTTTTCTTTTTATTTAAATTTTTTTTAATTTACTTTTCATGCTCATTTCTAGACACTATTAAGTATCTTTGCATCTGCCTGAAAACAAATTCTAACAGGTAAGGGGTTAAAAGTTTTTGTGTTTTATGCAGGGCAAAACAACCCTTTATAAAACACAAAAAATTATTCAATAGATATGGGAGCTGAATACATACATAAAACAAAAACAAGAAGACAACAACCAGATAAAAAGCATGTTGGAAATCATCTTAGCTTATCTATTAACACTCAAAACTGAAAACTCAAGATCCCACTGGTTACAAATGCATCAACATGGGATACTTTGTACCCGGCCTCGTAAGTTCAGGGGCCTGCTTCCTGTGTTTTGCTGCATGTGTCAGCCTTGCCCGTTTTTCTTCCTCCAAGGCAACCCTCTTGCTCTCTGCAGCACTACTGGATGGTCGATAACCATCTCCTGTTGTCATGGTCACGCACAAGACACATTTATTTTCATTTTTTATTTTTATTTATTTATTTATTGATTTATTGATTTATTTATTGATTTGTTATTACCTTGTAATGTCACTTCACAAAACGAGAAAAAAAAGATCAGCCTGAACGGACGATATTGAAGAAAAATACGATATGCAATACCTTGTTAAATAATGCGATATTCGATATGCGATACGATATTGCTTTAAGTGTTTAAAATCTATTTAAATTATATTTAACATCCAGAACATCCAGGTAAACAAAAAAAACCTGAACTAGGGGTGGACGATTATTTTTGTTATTTTAATTTTAATATTATACTGTATTATCAGGTTTACTGTATCAGCTGGTTAACTGTATTAGCATGTTTACTGTATTAGCAGGTTTACTGTATCAGCAGGTTTACTGTATTAGCAGGTTTACTGTATCAGAAGCTGGTTAACTGTATTAGCATGTTTACTGTATTAGCAGGTTTACTGTATCAGCAGGTTTACTGTATTAGCAGGTTTACTGTATCAGCAGGTTTACTGTATTAGCAGGTTTACTGTATTAGCAGGTTTACTGTATCAGAAGGTTTACTGTATTAGCAGGTTTACTGTATCAGAAGGTTTACAGGGTCCGCCGGAACAGCGACCGCCGGAACAGGGTCCGCCGGAACAGCGTCCGCCGGAACAGCGACCGCCGGAACAGGGTCCGCCGGAACAGGGACCGCCGGAACACGGTCCACCGGAACACCGGAAAACGAACCACCGGAACAGGGTCCACCTGAACAGGGTCCACCGGGACAGCGACCGCCGGAAAAGCGTCCGCCGGAACAGAGTCCGCCGGAACAGGGACCGCCGGAACACGGTCCACCGGAACACCGGAAAACGAACCACCGGAACAGGGTCCACCTGAACAGGGTCCACCGGGACAGCGACCGCCGGAAAAGCGTCCGCCGGAAAAGCGTCCGCCGGAACAGAGTCCGCCGGAACAGGGACCGTCGGAACAGCGTCAAATTCACAATCATGGGGAAGAGACTGCTGACCTGACAGCTGTGCAGAAAACCATCATTGACACCTTGCACAAGGAGGAAAAGCCTCCAAAGGTAATTGCAAAAGAAGTTGGATGTTCTCAAAGTGCTATATCAAACCACATTAATATAAAGTTAAGTGGAAGGGAAAAGTATGTAAGAAAAAGGTGCAAAAGCAGCAGTGATGACCGCAGCCTGGAGATGATTGTCAGGAAAAGGCCATTCAAATGTGTGGGGGAGCTTCACAAGAAGTGGACTGAGGAGTTACTGCATCAAGAGCCATTACACACAGACGGATCCTGGACATGGGCTTCAAATGTCGTCAGAAGCATCTTTCCTGGGCTAAAGAAATAAAGAACTGGTCTATTGCTCAGTGGTCCAGTCCTCTCTTCTGATGAGAGCAAATTTTGCATCTCATTTGGAAACCAATGTCCCAGAGTCTGGAGGAAGAATAGAAAGGCACACAATCCAAGATGCTTGAAGTCCAGTGTGAAGTTTCCAGTCTGTGTTGGTTTGGGGTGCATTGCCAAGAGAAAGATGAGAGACATGAGGCCGAACAATGCGGAAGAGCTGAAGGCCGCTATTGAAGCATCCTGGTCTTCATAACACCTCAGCAGTGCCACAGGCTGAGACCATTCATGCCACGCTCGCATTGAGGTAGTAATTAATGCAAAAAGGGCCCAAACCAACTACTGAGTATATGCATGATTATACTTTTCAGAAGGCAGATATTTCTGGATTTAACCCTCAGAGCCCGACGGCATCGCCCACGACGTCACACGGCACCTCCGATAAATATCTATATTATTTCATGAAACTTTTATCGATTTTCTTACCGTTTTTTCCAGCAGAAAGCTAACGAGCTAGCCATCACGGGGGTGTCTTTGGTGTCTTTGTAGCCTTTACAGAAGGTTTTCTATCCAGCCTGGAACATGTGCATCTTTTTGGAGTTGTTCAGCAATAAATCAAAACGCTTACATCCAAGATATATCCACTTGATGTCCATAATTTATAAATTTTCCGTCATTTTTGCCGCTAGCGCGATGCTAGCTGCCATTTTGGATGAGGGTTTGACCAATGACAGGCTGATCCGTCATCCACGTTGGTGTGCGTCATTACGCATTACCACAGCTCTGTTATTGTGGAGAGAGAGAGGCGCACGGCTAGTGTTGAGGAGAGAGAGAGAGAGAGAGACGCGCTGCAGTTTTGTGGAGAAAGTTTGAGGAAAAAGTTTGAGAAGAAAGTTTGTGGAGAAGTTCCTGATAGGAACTGTTTTGAGGCTTGGCACCAGTAAATATCCAAAATCCAAAGAGGCCAAAAGCGCCTGGACTTTTTTTGGAAAAATGTAAATAGTTTTGGTTCTGTATAAGTTATCATGTTTATTCCTGAGTTCCAGGACTCCAAAGACTTGAACAAACTGTTTTCCAGAGGAAATATGCTTAGCTTTTATTTATTTGTGTGTGTTTTCAATAAATATTTGAGTGATTCAATTTCCGTTTTATGTTTTCATTTGTATTTATGGTCCCATAACTTATTTTACATTCAGGTGACATCAATGCAACACAAAAATACTGACAGTGCAGCTTGTCTTGAAAAAAAAGAGGTGTGTCAATTGTCTGTGCACAACAGGGTTGATGTTTTACAAGCTTTTTTAGTAAATAACACCAGGCGGAAAATTAATTGTAAAAAACCCTTAGGTCTTAAAGGGTTAAAATCTTTTTTTATTATTATTTCATGTAATAATCAGAGATTTTGAATTTGGGGTTTTCATAAACTGTAAACCATAATCATCAAAATTATAACAAAAAGAAAGGCTTGAAATATCTCACTTTGCATGCAAAGAGTCTATATAATATATTAGTTCCATCTTTCAAGTTGAATTACTGAAATACATTAACTTTTCCACGACATTCTAATTTATTGAGATTACATGTATAAGGCAGAAGATATGGAGTTTTTATGAAGCCATGTTTTTGACAAACAGGTAATCTAAGATTGAATCAGCTGGAAGATGTTTAATTTGATCACCTTTTAGAATAATACTGTGGATGTTCCAATGTATTCAAATATCCCTAGCAGATCGTTAGGTTTAGCATGGGTTATCCCCATTTATTTTGAAACTGTAAATAATACCAATTATATTATTGATGCTACTATCTATAAAAAATCCCAATGAGGAAATACATTACTGCAATTCCACTGTGGCACAGCGTTGCCAAATGGAAACATTGATATTTTCTCAATTTACAGTAAAAATATATTAGACAAAGTAGATTTGTGCATACAAATCTCATTTAGTTTCCAGAGATGCTGCAAAAAAAAACCTCTTCAGGAGAGATGTTTAGAAATGAGGTTATTAGAGCAATTTCTGGAGCACTTCATCAACAGGTGTCTTCAGTGTGAAGGCCAATTTATACTTCTGCGCTGTTGTCTGCGTCAATGTGCAATTCCACATGCAGACGCTAGAAGGCAGTGTCCTCGGGCATGTTGGTGTAATCAAGAGAACAGCCGAAGAAGAAGCAGCTTGTTGTGTAGAATCTGTACATTCATGTCGGAGTATCAGCAGCAGTGAGAGAGAGGCTTTTCTTGCAGCTTGAGTTGTTGTATCTAATACAAATTAAGCATCTCTAGTTGATTAGTAAAGTTAAATAAGGCGATCTGGCGCTGGAATGTGTTTGTGAAATCATGCGGAGCTCGTGGCCGCTGTTTTCAGCAGCGGTGGCTCAGCAATCGATTGCTGTTGCGGAGACTTCATTCTCGAAATATACCCTAATGTGTCCCTGTTCTTGATATACAATTACTGATTAACATCTTTGGTTTTAATGAGAAAATAAATAAACTATACTCAGCGGATCTATGTATTTATTTACTACCATAAAGAATCGCTGGACTGCAAAATATTGTGTTATAGCAGACATAAGGAACTATCATCCCATTTCTGGACACACACACACACACTCCTATCGCAGATTTTTTATTTATTTATTGACCTGAGGGAAGGGTTCTGGCAGACCAATCACAGCGCTTGCGGTCCGCGTAGAATTGACGCGTTGTTACATTTTTGGAGAGGTGCGCGTCAGGCTACGGCGTATCCAACGCGTCTATGCGTAGGGTACGCTGTACCCTCTGCGTGCACTCGACGCAGAAGTATAAATTGGCCTTGAAGGCCAATTTATACTTCTGCGTCGAGTGCACGCAGAGGGTACGGCGTACCCTACGCATAGACGCGTTGGATACGCCGTACCCTACGCCGTAGCCTGACGCGCACCTCTCCAAAAATGTAACAACGCGTCAATTCTACGCGGACCGCAAGCGCTGTGATTGGTCTGCCAGAACCCTTCCCTCAGGTCAATAAATAAATAAAAAATCTGCGATAGGAGTGTGTGTGTGTGTGTGTGTCCAGAAATTGGATGATAGTTCCTTACGTCTGCTATAACACACTATTTTGCAGTCCAGCGATTCTTTATGGTAGTAAATAAATACATAGATCCGCTGAATATAGTTTATTTATTTTCTCATTAAAACCAAAGATGTTAATCAGTAATTGTATATCAAGAACAGGGACACATTAGGGTATATTTCGTGAATGAAGTCTCCGCAACAACAATCGCTTGCTGAGCCACCGCTGCTGAAAACAGCGGCCACGAGCTCTGCATGATTTCACAAACACATTCCAGCGCCAGATCGCCTTATTTAACTTTACTAATCAACTAGAGATGCTAAATTTGTATTAGATACAACAACTCAAGCTGCAAGAAAAGCCGCTCTCTCACTGCTGCTGATATTCCGACATGAATGTACAGATTCTACACATCAAGCTGCTTCTTCTTCGGCTGTTGTCTTGATTACACCAACATGCCCGAGGACACTGCCTCCTAGCGTCTGCATGTGGAATTGCACATTGACGCAGACAACAGCGCAGAAGTATAAATGCTCACGACGGCGTCGGCTACGCGCGTAGCCTACGGCGTACACTACGGCGTACACTCGACGCAGAAGTATAAATGGGCCTTGAGGGTGACAGTGGGACAGTTTTGAATAAAACACAGCACATCATTGGCTACCTTAAAGGCCAATTTATACTTCTGCGTCGAGTGCACGCAGAGGGTACGGCGTACCCTACGCATAGACGCGTTGGATACGCCGTACCCTACGCCGTAGCCTGACGCGCACCTCTCCAAAAATGTAACAACGCGTCAATTCTACGCGGAACGCAAGCGCTGTGATTGGTCTGCCAGAACCCTTCCCTCAGGTCAATAAATAAATAAAAAATCTGCGATAGGAGTGTGTGTGTGTGTGTGTGTGTGTGTGTGTGTGTCCAGAAATTGGATGATAGTTCCTTACGTCTGCTATAACACACTATTTTGCAGTCCAGCGATTCTTTATGGTAGTAAATAAATACATAGATCCGCTGAGTATAGTTTATTTATTTTCTCATTAAAACCAAAGATGTTAATCAGTAATTGTATATCAAGAACAGGGACACATTCGGGTATATTTCGTGAATGAAGTCTCCGCAACAACAATCGCTTGCTGAGCCACCGCTGCTGAAAACAGCGGCCACGAGCTCCGCATAGTTTCACAAATGCATTCCAGCGCCAGATCGCCTTATTTAACTTTACTAATCAACTAGAGATGCTTAATTTGTATTAGATACAACAACTCAAGCTGCAAGAAAAGCCGCTCTCTCACTGCTGCTGATATTCCGACATGAATGTACAGATTCTACACATCAAGCAGCTTCTTCTTCGGCTGTTGTCTTGATTACACCAACATGCCCGAGGACACTGCCTTCTAGTGTCTGCATGTGGAATTGCACATTGACGCAGACAACAGCGCAGAAGTATAAATGCTCACGACGGCGTCGGCTACGCGCGTAGCCTACGGCGTAGCCTACGGCGTACACTCGACGCAGAAGTATAAATTGGCCTTAAGGCCTGCCCTTTAAAATCCTAGTGTGATTTATTACTTCTCTGAATAAAGAGGAAATTAATAGAAATTAATTATTGCCATAGGGTTGATTATAAATATATATATATATATATATATGTGTGTGTGTGTGTGTGTTATTATGTACTAACATGTCTACGAAAATATTCATTAATGTATAAGAATCTGTGTAAGATATTGCATAATTTGGTAAAAATAAAAGTAATTTCCATATGTTACCCTTTATATTCTATAGTAAACGTAAATGATTTAAAGAATTAAGACCCAGAAAGTGTTAATGTTATAACGTTCTACTCATTTTAAGTGATTAAATGGAAATGGTCTCATTCAGTGCCGTTTTGGTGGCTCTTAAAAGAGCCTTTGGGGTCTGAAGCGGCTGATGCAGATGCGGGTTTAGGCGCGCTCTCCGCGGATGCGGCGGGCCAGCTGGATGTCTTTGGGCATGATGGTGACCCTCTTGGCGTGGATGGCGCACAGGTTGGTGTCCTCAAACAGGCCGACCAAATAAGCCTCGCTGGCCTCCTGCAGGGCCATGACCGCGGAGCTCTGGAAGCGCAGATCCGTTTTGAAGTCCTGAGCGATCTCTCTCACCAGCCGCTGGAAGGGCAGTTTGCGGATCAGCAGCTCGGTGGACTTCTGATAACGGCGGATCTCTCGCAGAGCCACGGTCCCGGGCCTGTAGCGGTGAGGCTTCTTGACGCCGCCGGTGGCCGGAGCGCTCTTACGGGCGGCTTTAGTCGCGAGCTGCTTCCTCGGGGCTTTACCACCGGTGGATTTACGAGCGGTTTGCTTAGTTCTTGCCATTGCTGTAGTTCACTTCTCTCTGTCCTGCTGACGCTGGAAATGCTGCTTTAATGCTACACGCCTGCCTTTAAAGCGTTGAACCAGCGTGAGGTCATAGTGTCGAGAGTGCAGAGGCCTGTGATTGGCTGATGTGAGACGTGCGCTTGAGACTGCTAGCCAATGGTTGCGCGTTTCCTCTTTTCAAACATGTGGAGGGTTTCCCGCTCAAAGCTCTTTTTTCTCTTTTGAACACTATCACTACTTTGCTCTTCAAACAGTGAAACAGACCCACAGACTTTATACTAACATTATTGTATTTATTTGTTCTAAAATCAAACAATCCCTGCAATCAAACAAGACACGACCCAAAGAATGATCTCTATCAAGCAAACACGTTTCAGGATGAGCATGAGCATGCACACTTTGTCAGGGTTTCTGGAGGTAAATTTAAGATTAAAGAAAATTGAAAGAATAAATTGAAGGGAACATAAATTGTTCGTCAATATGTTCTCTAAATGTAAATGGATAGGAAGCACACGAGCTGTATTAGCAACACTTCAACATATCTCCATTACTTTTTGATTAATTTTACAAAAGAAGCTTTTCTCCCAAACACTAGAATATGGAAATAACTTTTACTGAACTTTAAGATCACACTACACAAAGTAATGTTCTTTTGCAGTAGTTGTGTCTTGTTTTCCAATGAAAATATCTAAAAGATTCTTAAATCAAGATCCATTTACTAGAGAAGCAAAATGACAAGACAAGAAATCTTGTGAAAGTGATTTTATGATTAAAACAAATTCGACAAATTTTATTCAAATAAGTAATGCTCATCCCCATTGACAGATATTTGTTCTGGTTTTAAGCATAAACTCACTTAATTTTGTTCAGTTTCTCAGAAAACAAGAATACATTTCTTCATTTTGCATCTCAGTAAATGTCTCTTGATTTAAGTGTATATGTGGTGTTGTTTGTTTTTTTGCAATGCATGCAATTAAATGTAGAAATACATTTTGAATACATTTTATTTATTTTATTTTAGTTTATAGTTTTAATGGTTAGATTAAATGTTATTAGTCAAAAGGCAAGTCTAATTCATTGAAAATCATGAAACCTTTTTTGTTTTTTTGTTTTTTTTTACCTATTTAATAAAAGTTGAACAAAAAATGTATTAGGGCCCTATGAGGTTTTATTTATTACCAAATTCTCTTTTCTGTCTTTGGGTGAACTATTTATTCACATTAGGGCGAGTAAATGATAGAATCTTAATTTCTGTGTGAACTCGCTCTTTAAGTGTAGCCACTGATCCAGTATTTTGATTTATTCATCCAAAATTTGAGAATATCCATGATATACAATTTAAGACTTTCTGCTCCAATTTAAAACTTTAAGGCCTTAAATTGTAGATGGTCAAATAAAGACCCGCGGAAACAACTTTGTTTCTGCGGTTATATTATTACATGTCCATAAGAAGCAAACGTTCAAAAGATTGTTTTGATGATTCATTTTCTTATCAATCTATGCCTTGGTTCCATTGAATATTAACAAACAACGTACCCTTTATGAGATAACATGGGTGGCTCTTAAAAGAGCCTTTGGGTTTTAATAACAGTATTTAATCTGTTTATTTGGATTTGGCGGGCTTCTCGGTCTTCTTGGGCAGCAGCACCGCCTGGATGTTGGGCAGCACGCCGCCCTGAGCGATGGTCACTCGGCCCATAAGTTTGTTCAGCTCCTCATCGTTGCGCACCGCCAGCTGCAGGTGACGGGGGATGATGCGGGTCTTCTTGTTGTCCCGAGCGGCGTTTCCAGCCAGCTCCAGGATCTCAGCGGTAAGATACTCGAGCACAGCGGCCAGATAAACCGGAGCACCGGCACCGACGCGCTGAGCGTAGTTGCCTTTGCGGAGAAGCCTGTGAACACGGCCGACGGGGAACTGCAGTCCCGCCCTGGAGGAGCGAGTCTTAGCCTTTGCGCGGGCTTTGCCACCGGTTTTGCCTCTGCCGCTCATTTTAATTTATCAGTTAAAACAACAATTACAGTCGAAGTTAACGGACTGAAAACCCGCGTCTCCACACAATGTCTTTAAAGGAAAGTGCCAGTCGCTCATTGGTTTAGAATCTGAAAAGATTTCAACCAATCACTGAACTTCCCTCCAAAGCCCAACCCCCTTTGACGAGTGACTATTAAGATAGAAGAGATAAAACTATTGAAATATTTGTGATAGAAAATTTATATAAATGCATTACAGATGTTAAAAGGAAATAAATTCCTAAATATTCATATAACTATGTGTTTTTATGTGCACAGTTATGTAAAACATTTAAACAGACTTCAAATAATTTACTTTAATATCAATGTTTTTGGGGTGTGTGTGTGTGTGTGTGTGTGTGTGTGTGTGTGTGTGTGTGTGTGTGTGTGTGTGTGTGTGTGTGTGTGTGTGTGTGTGTGTGTGTGTGTGTGTGTGTGTGTGTGTGTGTGTGTGTGTGTGTGTGTGTGTGTGTGTGTGTGTGTGTGTGTTTATTTATTCTGTTTGTACTGTGATCACTGCCTGAACCCTCATAAGCTTTTTGGCCATTTTTAATACATTTCTAATGAAAATAAATGGTTTGTTGAACTTGAGTTAATCAAGACTTGCTACTTACTTTAGATATAAAATTAAGCATTTTACATTGGTTGGTCTGATTGCATGGGTTGAAGTCAAAAGTCACATCTTGTCTGTTTTTTCATAATTAAATTATTAAAAATCACGAGTTTTGCTCTTTATTCAGAGTTAGTGGTTGGCTCTTAAAAGAGCCGTTGAGTACAAAATAGTAGACGTTTACTTCTTTTTGGGAGCTGCCTTTTTAGGCTTGGCGGCTTTAGGCTTTGCCGTCTTGGGTTTCGCTGCCTTGGCTCTTTTGGGGCTCTTGGCTGCTTTCTTAGCGGCTGCTGGCTTCTTTGCCTTCTTGGGGCTCTTCGACGCCTTCTTAGCGGCTGAGGCGGCGGTTTTCTTGGCCTTCTTGAGCGATTTCTTGGCGGCGGCTTTGGGCTTCTTTGCCGCGGCGCTCTTGGGCTTCTTGGCGGCGGCGGGTTTCTTGGCTTTAGGAGCCGCTTTCTTGGCCGCGGGCTTCTTCTTGGTCTCGGCTTGCTGCTTGTTGAGCTTGAATGAGCCCGAGGCGCCGGTCCCTTTGACCTGCACCAGGGTGCCTTTAGTCACCAGGCTCTTGATGGCGATCTTGACGCGGGAGTTGTTCTTCTCCACGTCGTAGCCGCTGGCGGCGAGAGCTTTCTTCAGGGCGGCGAGGGACACGCCGCTCCTCTCCTTGGATGCGGACACAGCTTTGACGATGAGCTCGCCGACGCCTGGACCTGCTTTCTTGGCTTTCGCAGCGGACTTCTTCTTGGGCGCTTTGGCCGGGGCTGGGGCGGTTTCTGCCATCTCTCTCTGATCTGATATAAAGTCTTTCAAACGCTGTTCTGATTTCAGCAATGAATGAATGAATGAATGGGGCTCGCGCAGCGCTGCTCTTAAAAAACACATGAGAACCTTATAGACTCAACCTGCCCGCTCGGTGTCTGTGCGCGTCCACGAGCCCCTCATGCGTGTGTTTTCTTTTCTTATATTTCTGGCAAAACTGAAGCGGTAAAATATCTTGTCACAGTCGAAACAAAGTGAACACAAAGCAGAAGCTCTGAGCTTTCATTAGAGACTAAAACACGCGAAGAGGAAATGTTTATTTTGCCTCCATCAGATCAGCCACGGGGAAAAGCCGCCTGTACATTTGATGGATATTTTAAGTGTAAAAGTTGCTAAAAGCCCAAACGCGTCCTCTGTGTATTCAGCAAACAGTCTGAAGGAGACTTTAAAGGTCCCATGGCATGGCATTTTTCTATTATTTTATAATGTTTCCTGAGCTGTACTTATATTGTTAGTATGACTTTTACATCATAAAATGTCATAATTTAGAAATAAAAGGCATTTTTTCTATACTGCTGTTTGCCCTGTGGCTGAATGCCCTGCTTCAAGAGGCGTGTCTGCTGTGAGACTTCAGTAAAATCACACACTGTTGTGATTGGCTGACATCTTTGCATTTTATATGAGCGGAGGGGGCGTGGTTTATCGAGGCACGAGCAGGCACGAGTCTGCCAGGGAGACGGATGGACCTGAGTTCACTTCACATCAGTTCTCAGCATGTCTGAACTGTTTTAGTTACAGCATATACTTTAGGTTATTAGTCTATTTCTAGTCGGAGGGACTGTCACTCATGTCAGAAAGTTAGTAACTTTAGTAAATTATGGATCAGCGCTGACTGGAGACGCGAACCGTTTAGAACGATTCAGTCCGATTTGGTGAACTGATTCGGTTCACTAAAAAGAACTGGTTCAAAAGAAAGATCGTTCGCGAACCGGACATCACTAATGTATCAGAGACTGAGCTCAGCGATTGCTAACAAAGTTATTTATAGTAACTACTGAGTTATGAGAGCGCTGTCAGTCAGCGCGAGTTTATTGTGTTTGTATCTGAGAGTTCTGAATAAACAGTCACACCGAGTCCGTCTCTTCATCATTATTCTACCAACTTTGTAACACATGCAAAGTACCATTACAGCTGTCGAGATGAACGAGTTAAAAGTAAGTGTTGATAATAGCATTATTTTTAAAATAAAATAAAAGCGTCAGTGACGCGCGTTGAGTACACAGCGCAAACAAAGACACAACAGCAGTAATCGGATGTAATCCAGTTTATTGTGGGCTAGGCTGGCTAGCCCGGATATGCTCAAGCTTACCCCCCTTCTGCTTAATCTCACGCCGCGTTTGGTGCCTCCGCTGTGGGCCAGATGCAGTACTGTGGGTCGGGGATGTTGAAGGCCGAGCTTCGGCGTGTGTGAGGTTTATCTCTGCTGATGTTGAGCAGAAACTCATGACTGTATGCACATTTTAGAACCGATAGACGCGACGAGGACGTACAAAAACACTGACTCACAAGATATAAAACACGAAAACACCGTTCTGTCTGGAGAGAGAGAAGCCGCATTGTGTGCACGAATAATAAATAATTAGCTACACATCAGAAATCACTGATCACAGATCAGAAGGAACTGAAAAAAGACTTCTGTTTTCATTTGTACATCCAAACACTGAGAAACTGCCAGCGTTCACTCGTTCACAAGCAATGATGCAATGATCTCTCGACGAGCGTTTGCATGGGCGTGCCAGATTCTCTGGGCGGAGGAAAGGGAGGAAACCGTGCCTGCTTGGACGTCAAACCAGGAGACTTCAGGATTGGCTAGTCTGGCCTGTCATTTTCTCAAAGGCAGAGAAAGACAGCCACAACTCGGTTTTACACCGATCAACATTTCTATCCACTTGGGGACAATATTCAGGCTAGGGGAACTCATATTAATGTTGAAAAACCTCATAAAATGAAAATTTCATGCCATGGGACCTTTAATGAAATCAGCATCAGTGAGGGCGTGAGGAGGCTTTCACACAGCTGCTGTTCTGGGCAGTTTGAAGCACACGATATGTTGTGTCTCACACGTAAAACCAAACACACCATCTCTCTTTTACCCTGCACCCAAACTGAGAAACGTTTCAGCCTAAAACTATATATTTTGGACATTGATGAGCTTGAATGGATATATTTTTGCTCTTAAAACTGAACAATGGGTTATTTTATTCATAAACTAAATTTGTTTGGCTGGTTGGCATCCCAGCAACGTTGTAAAAACGTTTTTTTCACGTTGTGAAAAGGTCGTGATAACGTTTTTATCCTACGTATTTAATACGACAGATGTCGGGTTTTTTTCACGTTATAAAAACGTTTTTTCACAACGTTGCAGAAACGTATTTATAACGTTTTTATCACGTCTCCTTTCAACGTTGCAGAAACGTATTTATCACGTCCAAACTGTTCTTCACTTCACACATGTAATCAAAATGTATTTACTGTTATCTTTGAAAAATGACTTTAATATAAAACAATATTATAACTACAGTAAGAGAAATGGATTAAGTGGTATTTATAGATCTCTTATAATTCGTCATAGGCTAGTCACAGGTTACGATATTTCTGTACATCTGAATATTCAGCTCATTACTAACACTTTTTACATTTCACCTTACCTGTAGGGCTGACCTCTGGTTGTTGCCCATTTTATAAAACTACATTAACATATGTAGTACTAATGATTTATACTATACACAAATGTAGTCACTCATTGTATTTATTCACACAATATAAGAAATATGATTAGGTCGTTCACAAAAAAGAAAAATCTGTCATTTACTCATCCCTGCGTAAATCCAATGTAAACCTGTATGACTTTCTTTCCATGGTTGAACAAATGGAGGTGTTAATGTTAACCTTAGTCAAGAGATAAGCATAATGTTCCTTATTCACCATTCACTTTTTTTGAACCAAAGAAAGTGAATGGTGAATAAGGTCAGAAACATTAACTTTAATGTCTAACAAAGTCACACAAGTTTGGAACAACAACAAAAGTGTTAAATGATAACACATTTGTCATTGTTTGTAGAGATAATGTATAATTAAATTCCAGTACTTTCAAGGACCTTGAGATTTTTTTCAAAGACTACAATTAGCGCCCTCATTAATAATAACAGAAAATTCTTAACAGATAAATAAAACTACGCCAATAAAACAAAATGGTACAAATAAAGTACAGCAAATTTAAATAAGAACATTAACAAATAGAAAAATCCAAGAAATGTCAGTGCACAGATGTTATAACAGAAAAAAACTCATCTGTAAAATGTACATTTTCTCTAACTAGTTACAAATTATTTTATTGCAATTGTTATAATAATTAAAATACAATTTATAACTTATTAATTAATATACATTACATATGTAAAGTTTATAATGGCTATTATTGTTCAATAAATAATATTGGCATACTTGATTTTGAGAAACAGTCCGTGTTTTAGTTGTTTTTCAGCGCTTCCGTAGCAGGTTACATTGTTATGCCAGTAGGTGGCAGCAAGGGGCTGTCTTAATGAGTGAGTTAGTAAGTAAACCATTCATTCAATGCCGATTCATTCTGTTATAGTGCTGAATTCTGTGACCCTAGTTATAAGGTTAGGATTAGGGATGGGTTTAGTTGTAACAGTCAACTAGGGTCACATAATTTGGTAGGTCAGATTTCGGCACAACACCAGAAATCGGACGCTTCATTTCATTGAGATCATTGCATTTACTAACGTTGACGCCCGTCATGTAAAATCCCCTTAACCACTGAAAGAATACTATGACAAAGATATAGATATACAGCAAATGTGGGGGGAAGTATGTTTCACACTGGTGCACTAAATAGATGTATTATAGCAAACAAAGTTTAGTCATGTTCTTGAGTAATATCTGCATGCACCTAAAGCCGCGTTTCCACCGAAATTACCCGGAACTATTTGTACCAGGAACTTTTTTCCCAGGAACTTTTTCTCCCCCAGACCTGCTACAATCTGCGTTTCCACCGCGGTCTAAAGTACCGGGGAGATTAGGCAAATTAGTCCGGTGACGTGGGAATGCGCGCGACTGCTTCTCCCAGTTACCGACGGACAGTAATCACTTTTGCACGATACTGTCTGCAACAATAACAAGTGGAGGAGATGCAAGCAGCGCTGCTTTTGCTGATTATGTACACACATTACCAACACTGTTTATTTAAACGTGCACTTTCACCTGGTTTGACCATTTTAATGCAAAATGGGATGATGGGCAATCCAAAATCTGAATGTGTTGTAATAGCTCAATTCCAAAACAAAACATTTTCTATAAAAGGATAATGAGGTTTCAGTCATGACAGATGTGTGAAAAGTTAATTGAATGAAAACAATAGACTGAATTAAGCAGTTGAAAGATTAGGTACTAGACTGCAAGTATTTTATTTTTTATCACAATAACATCTCTTAACATTCACAACAAAAAAAAATTCACATGACTAGTATACAATATGCTTCATTAAATGCATAATTTTAGAGACTTCTTCCTCAAATTTGAAATGAAGCAGGACCACACTTATGGCTTCACTTAAGTTATAAGTTATTATACTACATTCACATAGTTATACATTTAAAAATATAATATTGGGGTTTTCTAGATATGTTTATGTGCATATTCAGAAAGACTTGCGAGCAGCAGCCCTTTTATTTGCTTCCTACACTATATGAATACAATTAGAATGTGGTTATATAGTTAGAATGTGGAAATTAAAGACACAGTGACATTTTACACATTTTACTTTATTTTAGACAGATTAGTTCTTACAAAATTAAAATAAAAGTGTGCAAAGACAAATAAATTACTAGAACAATAAAATGAAAATATAAAATGTGAAAACAACAATATAAAAAAAAGTGTATTTTTCAGTAACCTGTCCAAGAGCTGTGCCAACATGTACAATATATAAAGTACAAGTGTGGTAGAGCAAATGCTTCATTCAAGCGGCTGGTCATTGTGGCTACTTCTTGAACGACTGGACAAACTGTCCAAGAACAGACAGAAACCCGGTCTGAAAGTCCCTCAGCTTTCTTCCGCTTCTGACTGGTGGAATGCCAACTCTTGCCTCCTCATCTCTCCTCGGCCTGGCTATCCAGTAACAGCTGCATATATTGGTCTCGCTGTTCTTGTCCATGCTGCAGGACGGCCCGGCCCATGTCCCTCAGTGCATCAAAAAAGTCACAGTCCTTTTTCCTTTTCCCTAAGTAGAAAACTTGCACAGAAACACATGGAAATGAATACACAAGGCAACCATGAAACGATAGAAACCATCAATTAATTATTTAAAGTGTTTTCACTACAAATAATGAACAATTGTTTGGCCAGCTTGAACAATGCCCAGTGTGCAAATTTTATCATGGGCAATTTAAGTTTACAATTAAAAACAACAAAACCATTAAGGATTACACATCAGTTTTTAAATATATACACATTTTTGTCAGCTTTATAACGTACTGGTGACCGCGGGGGAAAACACGCTGGTCTCCGTTGCCTGCGATTCATCAGGGCCACTCGTTACGTCTGGAAAAGCACGTTGAAAAAAGTTACTGCAACGTGTTTAAACACTGCAACGAGTTTAATAGATGATACCAAGATGATATATTTACCTTCAACCCACTCGGATTCCTGGATGGTTTCCAACAACGCACTAGCCGAGTCTTTCGTTACCGCTGCGCCAGAAAAGGACGGTCTGTGTCCCAGCAACGCGTCCAGGCGGTCATACCACTTGTTGATACGCCGGTCGGAACCGCTCCGGTTGTTATGATCCTTTAATTTCTTGTAATCTTGTCTTAATTTCTTCAACTTCTCTCTGCACTGTTTTCCAGTGTGACTGGAACCGAGCCGATATCTTCAGTTATACCTTTTCATTGCGGGTCGCCGTTTCCAGTTCCCGCTGGATGTCCTCCTCCGCATATATGCTCAATAAAGCCTGAACCTCGTCGTCGGTCCATCGGTCGAATTTATTGTTGAACTCCATTGTTGCAAAAAAAAATATTTACTGAACGCAAAACCCACAGAACTCACCTCGCAAAAGACTCGTAAATATGGCGGTGGAAAAAAAAATAGCTGCGAGAGCTCAACCAATCAGCATGTTCAGCGCCCAAGTCCCACCCCCGAAAGTTCGGGAACTTTTCAAAAGTCCCACCTCGCAAGCAGGGCCGTTTGGAGGGGGAAATATTTACCCGGAACTTCATTTAGACCCTGGTTCCTGCGGTCGAAACACACCGAGTTCCCCCCCAAAGTTCCTGGTTCCGGGGTAAAGTTCCTGTGGTGGAAACGCGGCTTAATTCTGCAGAGAACATATAATATGACAGCAGACAGCAATCCATATGAGAGAGAAATCTGGTGTGGAAGGTGGATCTGGAACCGACTTCTGTCCAGGTTGTCACAACATCTCTTGTTTATCTCTGTCTTCACAAACTGCCCTGAAATACAATTCAAATATCAACAAGGATTGTTATAAATATAATGTGAGGTTCTTACATTCAAAATGCTCATTTGGCCTCTGTGTTAAAGTGTGCAGAGAATTCTGCCGGACTGAAATTTAGTCTTTTAGTCATTCATACCCTTCTTATACTAATGGTAACAAATTTATAACACAACAATAAATAACTCTCAAAACTAAATCTCTTTAATACTGCAAATACCACGTAGAGTCATATGATTTCCGTGATGCAAAAACATGCATGAAACCACAGAATCCAGTCACAATTTACTGTATAAAGCGGAACTTGGAACCACAGAATTTGGCAATTTTTGAATTAATAAATTAAAAGTAGGGCGGTACAATGAATCAGATACCGATACAGACTAGTGTCTGTGAATATTAAAGCTAAAAAAACTGCTAATGAAATCTGAAGTCTTTATGTTCTGCCATGTCTGTGTGAATGAGCGCTGCAGTTTCGACTACTACGCAAACTAAAGCGTGTGTCACGCTTGCAATGATTTCAGTGTCTGCTGTCTCTCTATACATTAACTTTATCTGCAGAGCTGCTCTCAGAGTCACTTCATGAACATTTGACCATTTAATTTACAAGAACTATCAACATTTGTTGTATCATATACACACAGGAATGTTTGAGGTTTTACTTACAAGTCAGATGGTTCATAGTACCTTAGAGATGTTCTGTGCACATCCATCAGAATCTAGAAACATAAACAATTTGTCACAGAGCCAACAATATGTGGTATACAATGTCAGGTTTATTAGAAATAAATAAACTAGAGCACGTGGTTAAAATGCTGAAAAAAGTAAGAATATACAGGATATACAATATATAATATCTTTAGATATCAGAATTTATGTTTTGGGGTTTTACAGATGCATGGAGATATATACGTAATAATAATAATTGATGGAAAACCATGTAAGATAAAAGAAAAAAGGTGTTTGAAATAGTTTCAGCTCATTGTCACGCTCCATGTGATTGACGTCACCGATTAACCTTACAGTGCAAACTTTTAGGTTAAATAATTAGATTAACGTTACTTCCATTCATCCATTGACAAATTGCCAGCAAAACGTTAACAAAACTATCAAAGCCCTCGTATCTTCACATAATATGTGATTAAAACCCCAAACTTTCATAAACAAGAGCTCAAGGCTAGTTACGTTAGCCTAAGTTAACGTTACCTCTCATAAAGTTAGCCTAACGGCTAACGGATTTTTTCCGAAGACACTAACGTTAAACAATTTCTATAAATTAAATATTCAACATAACAACGGAACAGTTGTATGTATTATATGTGTAATTTAACATTATATGTGTAATTTTAGGGACTAAACTTACCTGAAATCAGTGAAAACAACAGTGACAGGACGCAGGCGGAGTCTTGCTGTTTCACTGTGTCGCCCCGTTTCCATGGTAACTCCCACCGCTCCAGTTTAAAAGCGACTCGAATGTTCAACACGCACGCCCATTAAACACGTCATATGTCAATTACACAGCGTTTCAAGAATTAAAACAGCACATAGGCCTACTGATGGAGTAGAAAATGTCCCGAAAGTTGATAACGTTGTTTAATTGGATAGTGCAGCCTGGCCTACATCATCACAGCCTAGGTTCGTGCGTATATAGTAATATTTATACGCATTTTCGTGTGATCGGGCTCATTTTTACACTCTATGAGCTGTTTGATCCACGCGCCAGGCTCATGATGAGCTATGAAACAACAATAATCGATTGGATTATTCTAATATAGCTTGCTATCAGTTAAATGAGCAGAGACCACAGAAAGTAAGCATTCACATATTAGGCTACCTTTAAGTCCTTTTGATATCGAATGCTCAGCTGCATAAATCAGTCTCACTCAGTCACTGAATCGCCTCAATGGTAAAATGTTACTGATATTTTTACACAAACAGAACGTAGCCTATCATTGGAGGTTTGGCATCTGGTTGTATTTTGTACTGTCATGACGTTTTTTAAACGTCCTATTCCAACGTGCAGATTACGTTATTTTAACACCAGAATAAAACGTCTAACAAAAGTTGTAGTTTGGTAGTAGACAAACGTAATATTTACGTTTTTTTGACTACTTAAAGAAAACGTACCAGGTTGGTATTTTTACAACGTTTTTGAAACGTTTTATTTTGGTTACATTATTTTTCTATTTAAAAAAACGTTTTTAAAACGTCTTTAAAACGTTGTACTGCAACATTACCTAATTGCAACCAAAATACAACGTTGTGAAACGTTGTAAAAACGTTTTGTGTTTGCTGGGATGAGATTTTAAGGACATCAACGACAACGTTTTAAGGATCAAATATTTTTAATTGTATTGTATTAATGAAAATTACTCAAATACTGAATGGATGTGCCAAATGCTTGGAAAGGCCGGAAAACAACATTGTCTCATACCAGAAGATATATATTTTTTTTTAAATGAGAGAGCAGTGTTTTGACTTACTAATACTAATGATCTCTCTGTTTTGCAAGTCTCATACAATACTTTACTTAAACGTTTAAATAGCATTAAACTCAACATTTGTTGTTGTTGTTGTTGTATTTGTATCAACTGGGGCCTATTGCACAAAACTAGGATAAGGGATTAAGCCGGGATATCTTGGTGACCCTGGCTCAATTTATCCGTGATCCGGTTGCACTAAAGCTGGATAAGGGGGCAGTAGGATGTTATGGTATAAATTACCATGGAGATTTATTCTGTGGAGCTAGCCTGCTCCAGACCAGGCTAAATTCTAGGATCTATTTAATCTCATCCCTTATGTCAGTCAGCAGTCACCACAAACGGAAACCAATAGTTATTCCACTGCCCAATATACATTGTTATCACATATAACTAGATCCACTGTTAATATTTAAACGTTTGTGATCAATAATTTCTATCATTTTGGATAAATTATGATTTTTAGATGATGTTGCTATTAGATAATTTGCAGTTTCCCATAGACTATAAGGCTATATATAAAATGATAGAATATTAGGGCCACAGAGGAAAAAACTGAAAATTCACAGACTTCGAGAATGAAGTCATAATATTGTAACCCGTTGTTTTAGAAGAGGACAGTTGTTAAAAATGACAGCTGTGGGGCATTTCGTGGAATTGTTCTTCAGTATGGTTTCACAAACAAGGACATACTTAATCTTTTGGCACATCAGCGTCAAATTGTCATAAGTATCAGGACTGTAAAAAGAATATGCATCTTTTCCGCAGAAAGAACCAGTCTCATAAATGTATGACTTTTTCCTTCTTCCTCAGTGTGGCCCTAATACTCTGTCGTATAAAATACACATTCCATATAAATATAAAAACACAAAGTGTAACATTATGTTCCTTTATTGAATAAGGATAAAACAAAGCAGGTAAACCATCAGCTCCTTTCGAAACTGAAGTCACACAGTGACTCTACAAGATGGAAAGCACAGAATCAAAGCATCTTATACAACAAAAGGATAAATACACATTCAAAGGCCTGTATATAACACACCCCGCATGTCTGCACACTGAAATAAATGCAGAACAAATCCATACACATCAACTGAACAGACAAATTAATGAATGGATGCAGTAGCCTCCCTGCAAGCTTGTATTACACACAGTATACAGCACAAACATCATAACAGGCCCAAATTCCTCAGCCACCGCAGGACATATTTAACCAAATTTGAATGCACACATACTAACAAAAATAATTCAACACATATTGGTCCCTCAGCAGCCGACCACTGTCGTCATCAGGGAAGATTGCCGGATTGTCCCAGTCCATGGCTGGTGGCCCTCTGGGGCCCTCTCCTTCCTCAGGCAGGCCACATTGTGGAGGACAGCACAAGCCATAGTAATGTCACATGCCCTCACAGGGCTGACCCTTAATTTGTGAAGGCAGTGAAAGTGTGCCTTCAGGAGGCCAAAGGTCATTTCAACTCTGGCCCTGGCATGGGCATGGGCATGGTTGTAGGCCTGCTGTGCTTCCTGGGGGTCCTTTGAAAAGCGCTATATAAGTTAAAGTGATTATTATTATTATTAGCTCATCTATTTATTCAATTTAATTTTATTTAATTTAATTTTATTTATATAGCGCTTTTCACAATTGTTTCATTGTTTCAAAGCAGCTTTACTTTAATAAAAGCAGGAGAACACACAGAAAAATCGGTGGACAACTTAAGAAGCAGAGTACAACGGCTAAGATTAAACCGTACTACTGAGCGTAGTAATAATGTAAGGCTTTGATAATAATTGATCAAAGCCTTATACAGTGTGATGGAGTTACTTTACACAATTTCACTTATACCTGCAGTCCATTTCAATTAAAAATTCAACTGTTTCATAATCAGAGTGCAACTGCGTTTTTGGAGATGTGAATTAACTATTTGGATTGTAATTGTGATGTTTCAGCGGAGCGGTGAGTGTGTAATTGTGCACTACTTACACATTCAGGCGGTCTGCAATACTTTGCCACGCTTTTTCTCTTTGCTTTATCACTGTGGCGGTGTTGCCTTTCTTCTTAATGATGTATTTTACCTCCTCGTATGCCTCCATGAGGATTTGTGCCTCCGACGGGGAAAAGTACGCCGCTCTAGTTGCCATGGTGAATCAGCGAATCTGTGATTGGTCTATCTGAGTGAGCCGTGAGCGCGCACCTATCCAGGATTGGTCTAACCTGGCTTGATGAATCCGTGTCTGCTCATCCTGGCTTGGTCTTTGAGCAACCAATTAAGTCTGGAGCCTTGTTTTGGCTTCATTGAGCTCAGCTCAGTCATTTATCCTGGATGTGTTAATTCTACTTTTGTGCAACGGGCCTCTGGTGTGTAAGTCATATCCTCTACATTAGGGGTCGACAAGTAAGTTTGGCATCGGGCCAAAAGAAAAATCGCCACTAGAAGGTGGGCCAGAACATAGTCAAACTATAATTTAAGAAATTCATTGATGAAAAATGCAACTACAATTGCCTGTGACATACTGTTATAGTGTATTTTGTAACTGGTAGTGAGCTGTTACTCTGTTAAAAAATTGGATAAATTAATAAAGCAGTAGTGACACGTAATTTTCATTCACCAACTCACAACACAGACCGCCTTGCTAAAACACACATATGTGGGAGATGCGGAATGGATAAAAATAACTCGCAAAATAAAAGAGGACTTAAATAAGCCCATTAATGGCATGTTTGAGTCATGCTCTTAACAAACTATGTTTTATTTCCTCTTTCCATAATGTGAATAATACAAGTGTTTTTTAATTTGCTTGTTACACAATGGAGCCTAACTTATTGTAATAATTATTTGATGTAGCCTACTTTAACACTCAGAATTATTCCTTGGCATCCACACGTAGTGAACTGAATTTTTTTTACGCAATTGCGTCATGAGCAGAGTGATGTTAAAGGAACACTCCACTTTTTTTTTAAAAAAAGGCCCATTTTACAAGTCCCCTAGAGTTAAATAGTTGAGTTTTACCGTTTTTGAATCCATTCAGCCGATATTTGTATCTGGCGGTAGCACTTTTAGCATAGCTTAGCATACATCATTGATTCTGATCAGTCCATTAGCATCTCATTCAAAAAATGACCAAAGACACTTTCAATATTTTTGCTATTTAAAACTTTCTACAGTTACATCATGTGCTAAGACCAACTGAAAATTAAAAGTTGTGATTTTTTCTACACCTGTATGGCTAGGAACTACTTTCTCATTCCTGCGTAATTGTGGCGGATCTTCGCGGCCGTACCATGGCTGCAGCAGTTGGTCTTAGTACACGACGTAACTGTAAAAGAGTCAAGTTTTAAATAGGAAAAATATTGAAAGTGTCTTTGGTCATTTTTTGAATGAGATGCTAATGGACTGATTAGAATCAATGATGTATGCTAAGCTATGCTAAAAGTGCTACCGCCAGATACAAAGATCGGCTGAATGGATTCAAAAATGGTAAAACTCAACTATTTAACTCTAGGGGACTTGTAAAATGAGCCTATTTTCAAAAAAAGTGGAGTGTTCCTTTGACATTTAAGCCAGCCGGTGAGAGAAAATGGCACTATCAAAGAGTCTAAAGAGGAAAGTCGACAGCGAAAATAGGGCATAGAAAGAAGAATGGAAAGACAACAATGGTCCTACCTGGTTTTGTGAATGCAAAGCCGGTGTGTCTCATCTGCAACAAAGTTGTCGCTGTTTGTAAAGAATATAATATCAGACGCACCACGAGACAAAGCATGGCACCTTTTTTTGCTGGTTGTTTTGTCTTTTTTGATAAAAATGAAGCTGAAATTGATTTGGTGCTGATGCTCCGCGTTAAAAGCAAACATTTCAATGGTTCACTGTTTGTTTTTCATACCACACATTTCATGATGGCTATTTTAGAGGCGTGTCTAGCGATCCATTCCACAGACTCTTTTGAATGTCTTTCAGAACTTTTCAAATTAAAAGCTCTCAATTCATCCCACAATAAAACATTGCTGCGAAAACGTTCTCGTACTTTTTTTGAAGGCAAAATCACTAAAGGCAAATTGATTGTGAGCAACTGTTGTAGTTGTAATCCCTCTGGTTCACACCGCCCACTCGAAGCCATGCTCGAACCCTGGTCTAACTGCATGGGAGTTGGACGCTCTAACAAGGAGGCTAAAGGCTGTAACCTCTAGCATTTGTCACTATTGAGATTTACCTTGTTGGGGTAACAGCTTAGGACCCAGGACCAGTAGTGAAAAATGAAGACAAGGAGTCAGGAGTCAGATTAATTAAAGAAAATTTTACTGAAGAATAGTTTGCAGTTTCATCAGCAGAAGCCAGCTCAAGAGGAGTTCATAGGCCGCGCTCCCTCTAACAGTCTCCCCGCCTCCGTCTAACGTACATACAATTTTCTGAACAGTTATACTGTTTTCAAGGTCTAGCCACGTCATTACTGACATGTGGAATGATTCTGATTGGTTCTAACAACATGCAACGTAAGCAACTTTCTACACGTAGACAGATAGGAGCATATATCACTAAAAATGCGTAGACTTGATGTCGCCCAGGCCCCGATTAGTCCCCAGTGACCTCGGAGGTCACAGAAAAGACGCCTCCAAGTCTAGAATCGTCTGCCGAAAGGACCATCTCCAATACTGGATCTGCACAGAATCATGAAACGCACACACACAATAGAGACAGAGCGACACGCGTCATAATCTGAAGACCACGCCCACCGGGGGGGGAAACAATCAAACCGTCTCCATTGACTTTGCATTGCGTGAAGCGGCCTCCTTGTCATTTCGGACTTATAACAAAAAACTGAACAATGTATAAAAGCTGATATGTGACAAAGTGTATTGCAAACAAGCTAAACAAACCCCAGAAGCAAAAACCCAGACGTTTTTATAAGCTGTTGACCCAAAAAAAGAGCGTTTAAGGACAAAAAAGTGGATTCAGGCCATTGAGACAGCGCGCGACGGGTCATATTACACTGAGAACTACGGCGACTAGAGGGGAACGTAATCAGCGACAGTAAATATAATATATAAAACGGACATTTGGATATTTGACTTAACAGTGACAACATATTTACTGCATACATAGACATATTGAGGCATACTGAGTGTCAGGATTCCAAAATTTACCCATTCTTCCTGCTGAAGCTTCACTTCGTATTGCCTGTATCCACTTTTATCTTCTTAAACGCTCGTTTTTTTGGGTCGACAGCTTATAAAAACTTATTTCTGTGTTTTTTAAGCTTGTTTGCTGTACACCTTGTCACATATCAGCTTTTAGACATTGTTCTGTTTTTTGTTATAAGTCCGAAATGACAATGAGGCAGCCTCACGCAATGCAAAGTCAATGGAGAGCGTTGGATTGTTTCCCCCCCCCGGTGTGGGCGTGGCCTAAATACGCTCTGTCTCTATGCTCCACAGAATAGCAGTTTCCCTCAAGGTTGGGAACATCTTAACTAACTATCATCAAAGCACTTCTCCAAAACATGCTGATACTACATTTAGTACAGAAGTGACTTTATTCTATTCTATAAAGAAGGAAAAGTATATCAAAGAGGTACATTTCTCTGAGTCCCCAAAGCAGATAATTAATTGAAAGTCACGCCATAGCACATATAATCAAAATGCATTGCATAGTTATCATACCATCTTAGGAAGAGAGGTTATCTGAATCAAAAGAATAAGTTTACATTTCAGATGCATCTCTTTCAATTGCTTCTTTTACAGTTTTTTTTTTAATGGCTTACACACATTCCCCCGGTTTCGCGGACAAGGCTTAAATTAGTCCCAGAATGAAATGCATTTTAAAATATTTCAGTGCCATTGTTTTGTCTCAAGATGCACACAGTAATGTTGTATATAAGGTATGTTTATAAAAGCTACTTAAATGTCTTAATTGATCTGAGACCAAATCCTGACTAAGTCTAAGCCCTGTCTGTGAAACCGGCCTAATAAAAGTAGTACTTGAGGCCACTCGGTGAAACCATTCACTCATATCTAATCTTCAGACCTAGTCTGAAAAACTGCAAGCACATATGCTACATTAGACACATCATTCAAAACTATCTGCTCTTGTGTTTCATGTGTGAAAACACGTATACATAAATTGATCACTTAGAGATCAAAATGTTTTCAGAAACAAATAATATACATTTCAAATTTTAAGCCATCTCTATTTCTATAGCGCTATTAGTTTTGCTAGAGATGTGACGTTTTGTGTAGATTAGAGAAGAAAAAGCCATAGCTTGAGGAAATGTAATTGAAAAGAAACAACAAAAAAAGTACTATAAAAGTGCTGAAAATGACAGTTTAGTATTAATTATTTTCTTTTTAATGCTTGATTCATAATGATATATCCTTATTTAAATAGCACTTTGCTGAAACACCATCACTCAAGAATAATATTTGATTCAGTTTGCAAACTTTAGAAGCTCTTTAAATGAGAATATGGGTGGCTCTTAAAAGAGCCTTTGGGTCGCTGAGTCTCAGTTGACTCTACTTTGAGCTGGTGTATTTGGTCACAGCCTTTGTGCCCTCGGACACGGCGTGTTTGGCCAGCTCTCCGGGCAGCAGCAGACGCACGGCGGTCTGGATCTCTCTAGAGGTGATGGTGGAGCGCTTGTTGTAGTGCGCCAGACGAGACGCCTCACCGCCGATGCGCTCGAAGATGTCGTTGACGAAAGAGTTCATGATGCCCATCGCCTTGGAGGAGATGCCGGTGTCAGGGTGAACCTGCTTCAGGACTTTGTACACATAGATAGCGTAGCTCTCCTTCCTGGACTTTCTGCGCTTCTTTCCTCCCTTACCGGCGGTCTTGGTGACGGCCTTCTTGGAGCCCTTCTTAGGCGCAGACTTTGCTGGTTCAGGCATGATGCTGATACTGAATCAATGAGAGCTCAAGAGCGATACAGAGCAATTTATTCACTACCATATGCTAATTTACAGAGAGATACGGAAACATCTGATTGCCTGATTTCATAGGCCGAACCCATAAGCTCGTATTTCATTGGACAACTCAAAGCAACTTGAGAGGAATGAGGGCCAATCACGGGCGGGTAAATATTAGCCCCTCCTACCGCTTTGTGATTGAAGGAGACCCACACGATCTCGTTTCCTTTGTTACTTTCCCGCTCTTTTGCTTGAATAAAAGTTTGAAAATACTAATATTCTGCAAGATTGTGTAATCTGAAAACCCATTTTAGAATAAAGTAATAAGATCCCTTTTACCAATAGATTTTGTACCAAAATTCCCTCCTATACAAAAGTCCCTTTACACCAACATTCCATTTTAACTTTTTTATTGATTCTGTAAATCACTGAATTGCAATAGAATTCTTCTCTGAAACACACATTAGAACTCAAAAGATAAATAAAGCAAAAAGCTGATTGCAATTATTCATCATTAAAACACCTTAGAACCTTAAATTGAGATGAAACGCAAATATTTTATTTTCACATATCGGTTATATATTCATATCGTTCATTTAAAAATATTTAACCCATAAGAGCGCGGGCCATTTTCTCCTTATAAAACAATTATGGGATATAGTTTTAATGGACCAATTGAAACTTCTGCAGTTGTTTATGAAATACAATGGCTCTTTGTGAAAAATCTGTAATTATCTGTAAGATTGGGCATTTATTTTTCATTAATATACTTAATTTCTTTTTTCCAGCATTGCTGTGACATGACTCTTTATGTGAGGGAGTGTGTGGCTCTTAAAAGAGCCGTTGGGTTTGTAGTATCTCTTAATTTCAGGCGTTTATCCTCCGAAGCCGTACAGGGTGCGTCCCTGCCGCTTCAGCGCGTACACAACATCCATGGCGGTGACGGTCTTTCTCTTGGCGTGCTCGGTGTAGGTCACGGCATCGCGGATCACGTTCTCCAGAAACACCTTCAACACTCCGCGGGTCTCCTCGTAGATCAGACCGGAGATGCGCTTGACACCGCCGCGGCGAGCCAGACGACGGATGGCGGGTTTGGTGATTCCCTGGATGTTATCGCGTAAAACTTTACGGTGACGCTTTGCGCCTCCTTTACCGAGCCCTTTACCGCCTTTGCCTCTTCCAGACATGATTAACTGAGTACTACAGTCGGTCAAATGACAACAACGAGTGGAGCAGAAGCGCTACAAGGAGGCCCTTTATATTTGCTTATAGGACCTGACAGAAACCACGACCACGCAACAGCCCCGCCCCTCGATATAGTTCAGCACAAGACGATGTGATTTAACCCTGATCTCTCGAGGCCTGTCCTTTGTTTAATATTAGAAAAACACGTTTTATAAGATTCATTTGACGAAGATAATTATATCATATAAAGAGATACTGAATGAATATATATATATTTAATGCATTAATTGTATATAACAGTATAATTTTATGTGACATTGGCGGGTATATTTATAGAGTATGAATGATTTCAGGCCTCTCTGATCTACACTGTATGTCTCCCTTTAGCTGAACTTGCACCATAAGAGTAATCTCTTCTTTGGCCTTCAACATCGCATAAACGTTTCAGAACAGCCCATGATGCCACTATTAGAGAGCAGCTGAAGATTTGTTACTGGAGATCAAGCGCCTTTCTGGAGATTCCGTTCATTTCTGAAGCTTATTCCGCTCAGCACCACTCGCTCAACCCAGAACTCCCTTTGTGACATGCTGGATCAAATATAGGCTATCTGAAATAGTTAGGGCTGCCCCTGACTAAAGTTTTTTTTTCTCCTTTTTTCTAGTAGTTGTTCATTTAAGCCGTTGTTCACGCAGCGCCGCCGCCTCCATGTCATTGTCTGTTACAGGCTATTTGCTTATTATTTATTCAATCCGGGCAATTTGGTTGATAAAATATTTATTAAAATTAAGATACAATTTATACAAAACGAAATTCAAAGGCTTTCAACAAATCAAAACTTATTGCAGTGTTATTGAACTTATTGAAGACCCCCGTCTTCTGACATAGGCTATTATGCATCTTATGTGTCCTGTTCACTTTTCAACGTACATTGAATTAAAAAAAAATAACATTATAATATTTAAACTGAAACTAAATACGTGTTTTAATGGGTACAAGCAGTGTTGGGTGTAACTAGTTACTAAGTAATTAGTTACTGTAATTTAATTACTTTTCCCTTGAAAAAGTAAAGAAAAGAGATTACTCTTTATTTTTTCTGTAATTTAATTACAGTTACTTCTGACGTAATTGAACTAAATACTAAATACAATTATATATTATACAATAATGGAATTAACATCAACATTTAAAGTCTAACTTTAAAATGTACGTTTTATGTATCCTTATAACATTTGTAATACTTTGGTCAGAATAATTGATGTAGTTTTATCAGGGGCGCCGCTAGCAATTTTGGGCCCTATGAAAGAATTTGATGTTGGGCCCTTACCACACCAACCTAGCCTTCCAAAATCTTTGTCTGCAATTTAATAATACTGACCAATTAAGCTCCACTCGCTCAACCCAGAATAACCCCATTGGCTGATGAAACATTGATTAAAATTAAGATACAATTTATACAAAACAAAACTTAAGGAAGTGGTCACAATCATATCTGATCAACTCCATTCATCTTATGATGTGTCCTATCTCATGCTGTTCACTTTTCATAATCGACATAGATTGACAACATACACATAAAACAACAACATTATAATATTTAAATATGAAAATAAATACCTTAATGGCTGCAACAATTATAGCACAGAGAATTTTCATGTCGGAGTGGGATTTGAGTGAACGTAGTTTTACTGTTTAGCGTGAGCGCAGTTCATGAGTGGAGCGTTTTGCTGGATTTTGCCGGAAATGCGCCATCATTTTTTTATATTTGTAACTCTTTGGTAGATTATACATTTATAATACATAACTACTAGTACTGTTACCACTAATAAAACCCATCTCTGGGGGCCCCAAATGTGTGTGGGCCCTTAGAATCATCCTAACTTTCCCCCCCTTAGCTGCGCCCCTGAGTTTTATATTATTTATTTGAATGAATTAAAAGAACCGTTTCATGTCTATCCTTGAATCGCTTAACTAGTCGAGGTTGATATAGATTTGGGAAGTAGCCTAATTAGTAATAAGTAATTAAATACTCTTTGGAGAGAGTCATTTGTAGCTACAGTAGGCTAATCTAATTACACTATTGAAGATGTAATTAGTAACTAGTAATTCATAACTTTTTTAGAGTAACTTACCCAACACGGCTACAGGTATAGTAGGCTACAGAGAAATGCCATATAGGAGCGGGATTTCAGCGCACGCCATTTTACCGGTGAACGGTTCATGAGTGAACGGTTCATGCTCTGCTCACATGCTCTGGTAAGGTAGGCAGGTTTTTTGCGTCAATTTGTATTTTCTGTCACTGTGCAGGCTCTTTTATTGTATATGACTGTATGACGCCACAGCCCCCCCCCCCCCCCCCCAAAAAAAAAAAAACACAGCCCCCCCCCAACCTAAACCATCTTCCCGCACCCCTGCTATGAATGCTGAAAGGTAATGTTTTAGAGCAACATATGCTCCCTTCCAGACGACGACTATTTCAGGGAAGGCTTTGTGTATTTCAGCAGGACAATACAAAACCACTTACTGCAGCTATTACAACAGCATGGCTTTGTTGTAGAAGAGTCCGGGTGCTGAATTGGCCTGCCTGTAGTCCAGATCTTTCACCTATAGAACATTTGGCGCATCATTAAACGAAAAATATGTCAAAGACGACCACAAACTCTTCAGCAGCTGGAAACCTATATCAGGCAAGAATGGGACCAGATTCCAACACTAAAACTCCAGAAACTCATAACCTCGATGCCCAGACGTCTTCAAACTGTTTTGAAAAGAAGAGGAGATGCTACACCATGGTAAACATGCCCCCGTCCCAACTATTTTGAGACCTGTAGCAGGCATCAAGCTTGAAATTAGCTCATTTAGTGGATACAAGTGTACAATTTCTCTGTTTAAACATTTATGTTGTCTATGTTCTATTGCGAATCAAATATTGGCTCAGGTGATTTGAAAACTTTTTGTTTTCATTTTATTCCAATTTTTTTTTAACCCATAAGAACCCGGACCAATTTATCCTTATAAGAAAATTATGGGGCATATAAAACAGGCTTAATGGACCACTTGTAACATGTTTCTGCAGTTGTTTTTGAAATACAACCCCTCCTTGTGAGAGATCTGTAATGTTACACATATGTGACATTGGGCGTTTATGATACATTTTTTATGTTACAAATATGTCACATTGGGCATTTATTTCTCAGTTTAAAAAAAAAACATTTAATATTTTTTTGCTAAATAGCAGTTTTTTTCTGTTTCTTTTCTTTTCCACAACATTTATCAAAATTATGCATATTATTAAAAAAAATTTAACAATACATATCAAGCCATAGACGGATCTTCCAACACTTATCCCCTGCTTGCTGATTTTAAGAATCATTGTTGTCAGTGAAATGTAGACATGCTGGTAGAGTCTGAAAACATTTTGTGAGCCACCATGGTATGTCATTTTGTCATTTTCCCAAGTATGCATGATTTCCTGGCATTTGGTGCAGATCATGCGCAGATCAATACCAATCAATATTTCAATTACATTAAACAGTGCTGTTAACATTTTTCTGAGTCCCAGATTTTATATAAAACATAGAGAAAATATATAACACTAAAAAAAATATTGAATCTGCTAAATTAATTGAGCAGCTCATTAATATTTTTCTTAATATGACAAATACATAACATCAAAATTCCACCAACTGTTGTAAGGTTAACAGCCCGATGTGACATATATGTCACCACAATATTTTCATAACTTGTTTTATATCAATTTGTTTAAGAAATGTATTAAAATCAGGTTAAGTGTAATCTATGATAAGTTATTAAAATGTTAGAATTGTTGCATGGGTTGAAACATACCTTTAGTAACAAAAACAAGCGTATTAAAAAATTGCTCACATATACATTTCACATATACATGTTTCCAATATACCACTGGTTTTATATACAATATTGAGGTTTTCTATTCCTGCCATAGGCGTTTCCGTTATCTGGCCTATCGCAGCTTTGTCAGCTGGTGCTGGGGCTATCTAGGACGTAGTGTGAGGGTTGTCATCCCGTCATGTGTTGTTGGCCGGATCAGTTTCCTGATCCAGCTGGACAGTATGTTGGGTTCCGGCCACCCCTCGACTGAATCGTGGCACACGGTGGGCAATCACCTCTTCTTTGGAGGGTTTTTCAAACTGTGATGACAGAGAAGGTGGAATATGGGATTGTGTGCAGCTCTTCCGCATATAGCCTGGGGTCCACAAAGACTTTATGTAGCAGAAGGCTCATAAGGTCATCAACATAGTCTGTAATAAGACAGAATACAGAGTCACTCTATGGTTTTACATAATTACTGATAAACAATCTACCTTTGTTTTATAATTTAGATTTGTGTTATATTTTTAAATATTTTGTTAAGCTTATTTTTTTATAGGTTTTTTTTTTTTTTTTTTACATATATTTTACAACTTACTGTATGTTGGCTCTATTTTCACTGGCTTTGTTGTGCATTCCCCTTTTTTTGGACTTTGGAAAAATGAACTTATACACAGCCTGTCCTTCAGTTGTTGTTGCCTGCTCACGGTTAGCATTTTCATTATAGTGCATTGCTGCAAGATACAGCCTGTAATCATTGCACAATCCACAAAATATGCAAAGATTAGTAGACTGTATTGTGGCAAATAAACAAACAACTCTGAATAAGAGACAAATGTTCAATCAATGATTATAATGGTTTCTTTCTTGCATGAAAGCCTCATGTAATTCTGTGTGATTTTATACTTTTATATATTTAGTTTGAGGATGATTTT
Source organism: Gobio gobio (assembly GCF_949357685.1). Taxonomy (NCBI): domain Eukaryota; kingdom Metazoa; phylum Chordata; class Actinopteri; order Cypriniformes; family Gobionidae; genus Gobio; species Gobio gobio. The sequence goes on along the minus strand of NC_137121.1, from coordinate 34,772,516 downwards.
GTAGTGTCAAATCTAGTCTCCCCAGATGCCTGTGTTGACGTCCAGCCAGGATGCATGGCTCACTCTCGTGAAGGATAGTTATGGCGGAGTCGCTGTTTGGGTATTGAGTGTTCTCTTGATAAACGGTCATAATCCCCTGACATTAACTAGAGTGTGATGCCCTAGTGCTTGTATGTGTGTGCGTTTCACATGTTCTGTGCAGGTTTGTTGGAGCTATCTGATCTGGGCCTGATCTCCCTCCCGACATGCAGGCGCCTTTTACGGTGTCCGAGGCCAATCTTACCTGTCTGGGAGGGATGTTGCGACGAGCATCCTGACTAAACTACGCCATTTCGGTATATCTATACATGTGTGACAAATATTTAGGCTTTTAGGTCTCTGTAGCCAATTAAGGCTTAGGCCATCTGTTATTGTTGATGTAATCAATGTCCTTGTAAATAGTATAACTGGTGGGCAAAATTCTCTGTAGGTTAGAGTCTGGCCTGCGATTCCACGAGAGACTCTGACGCTGGCTTCTGCTGATGAAACTGGAAACTATTCTTTAGAAAATATTTCTTTAATTAATCTAACTCCTGACTCTTGGTCTTCATTTTTCACTTCTGGTCCTGGATCCTAAACTGTTACCCCAACAGCCTCCCATCTTGGCATGCACTCTCAAATTCTCTTGACTGACAATCATCTCTAGATTACATATGAAAGCAGAGAAAGAGATATTTATTTTGATTATCCTGGATTCTTCAGGTTATGGATATAATAAAAAGAATCATTGAAAAGGATATGTGTATAAAAGAAGAGACACAGATATCTGACCTGCCGCTTCAAGGCTCTCTACCTCTTTATATCTCTGCTACTCATAGCATAGATAACATAGGGCCACAGGCAAGGCTCCTAGCCAATTGAACCTTTTTCTGCCTTATTAGGAAAATACATTATTTATTATAGGGAAAGATCATTAATAAAATAATGAATTAAAAAAATCCATAACAATTGTTAGAAACAATGTTTATAAATATTACTGAATATGTCAAAGATTATTACCTGCACAATGAAAGGGAAAATCACGTTCTTTGGGGCAAAACGCAAAATTGTGGAATGCCTCCAGTGACGACGTCTGAAAGTGGTGGCTGAGCTTTTCTATATCCTTAAGAACTCTCTTGTTGTATAATAGCTTTTCCCCTCTGTGGAGTGCTACTGATCCTGTAACCAAACAGATAAGAACAACAACTCTTCTCCACAGCAATACAAATGGCCTCGCCCCCCTTATTTAATATTCTCGGAGGAGGGGTTTATGTAAATATTGGGGTTAGTTGTGTCAGCAACCCTGGAGGAATGTCTGTAGTCCCTACCGGCCGTTTGCTGTAGACCTTAGAAATTGATTTCTTTAAAAGCAAATATCTCCCTTTGCTTTAAACTTTGAACGTTGTAACTTTGCAGATGTTGTTTATGCTCAAACACAACATAGTCACCTGAAGCAGGCCAGAAGGAAAGTCTTTGATTCAACAAGCTTGTGGGCGTAAATGGCAGAAATACCAGGATGCACATAAGAAAGACATTTTTATAGAATACAAAGTAACATAAAACAAGGTAAAATTAGTCATAATATAAATAGGATGGAATTTATTATATTTGCAAGATTAAGAATTGGTCACACTAATCTTACCGCAACACTCCATATCATGGGCAAACACACCTTGGAAGTATGTCCGGAAATGGAAACTGTTGAACATGTTTGAATAGATGTAAAAAAATAAAAATGTGAGTAGGAAAGAATTGATCTTATAAGAGATATGCAAGACTTGGATATTACAGAATTCACCTTATACAATATTTTAAAGACAGGATTAGAATGTGGTAGGATAATTACAGCTTTAATGCCGTTCTTGAGAAATAGTGGACTGAAAAACAGAATATAGAAAACCTTCCTTGTGTTACATCTTTGTCATACTCCAGCGCAGTAGGTGGCGGTATGAACCTTCCCAGTTGGTTTGCAACCCACCAATAAATCCACAGAAGAATTCAGAGGCTGCAGACTTCTGCCCTGTCCAAATACCCACACATGCAGTCTTGTCCACTTGAGAGCTGTGCGCAAGTGCCCTTAATGCACACTAAACACACATTATCTAGGCTAAGCATATCCCATCATGCATAATGTTCGGGAACTCACGTACCCCAAATTCGCGAGATGTTGAGGAAAACATTCCACTGTTAGTTAAATTAATTAGATATTACATATAATAATTAATTAATTTGGCAGTAAAACAAAGTGTTGCACATTTTATTGATGCAAAGAGGAGTAGGCTTTGTGTATTTTGGACATTTGCAGGGCTGTCTCAGTCGACGGCTTCCATGTTGCTGAGATATTTTCAGAAAGAGGGAAAATTAAATTAACTCACATCCTCAAAATTCAAACCATAAAATATTTTAACATGACCAAAGTGTGTGAAAAAAATCGTTTTAAATAATATTTAAACCGATTTTTTCACACACTTTCATGGCGACCGAGGTGAGGGCCACCGGTCTCAGGTCACTCATACACTCCACTGCTTTCTTTTTGGGTACCGGTATGATACAGGATACCTTCCATAAATCAGGCAAAACATTAGCAGAAAAATAATAATTAAATAACGTAGAGAAGATGCTGGCTAACTGAAAAGCACAGCTCTTCAGCACTTAAGGTGTAAGCCCATCAGGACCTGACGCTTTGGTGGTCTTCAACTTTCTAAACATACACCTCATAATGGTTAACTGCTCTCTAAGATTAGTTCTTTCATTATAAAAGTAAATTTTATTAAATCTATTAAAAGTTATTTAACTCATTTGCATATTCCATAAACCCGGTTAGTTGGTGACTTTCGGGCTTCCCTAAAAACACAATTTCTAAATATTGCTCATTGAAATACAAAATCTTGTATTTATCCAAGAGATTAAACAATGTAATATCTCACCATTTCGACGCATTTTTTATAAAGGCAGTTTATGATTTATAGAGCAGAGACCCGGACGTGGTAATGAAACGCAAACCCACATTTATTACATCAAGCGTAAAACTGGAAATGGTCCCTTTCTGTGTAGTTTTGGTGGCTCTTAAAAGAGCCTTTGGGGTCTGAAGCGGCTGATGCAGATGCGGGTTTAGGCGCGCTCTCCGCGGATGCGGCGGGCCAGCTGGATGTCTTTGGGCATGATGGTGACCCTCTTGGCGTGGATGGCGCACAGGTTGGTGTCCTCAAACAGACCGACCAAATAAGCCTCGCTGGCCTCCTGCAGGGCCATGACCGCGGAGCTCTGGAAGCGCAGATCCGTCTTGAAGTCCTGAGCGATTTCTCTCACCAGCCGCTGGAAGGGCAGTTTGCGGATCAGCAGCTCGGTGGACTTCTGATAACGGCGGATCTCTCGCAGAGCCACGGTCCCGGGCCTGTAGCGATGAGGCTTCTTGACGCCGCCGGTGGCCGGAGCGCTCTTACGGGCGGCTTTAGTCGCGAGCTGCTTCCTCGGGGCTTTACCACCGGTGGATTTACGAGCGGTTTGCTTGGTTCTTGCCATTGCTGTAGTTCACTTCTCTCTGTCCTGCTGGCGCTGGAAATGCAGCTCTTATGCTACACGCCTGCCTTTAAAGCGTTGAACCGCCACAAGCTCACAGTGACGCGAAGGTGCCGAGGCTTGTGATTGGCTGATATGTGACGTATGCTTATGTCTTCTAGCCAATGACGGTGCGTTCCCTCTTTTCAAACATGCGGAGGGTTTCCCGCTCATTGTGTTCTTTTCTCTTAACTATTTTGCTCTTCAAACAGTGGAACACATAGCTTTAAACTTGCATTGTTGTATTTATTTGTCCTGAAATATTCACCTTATTCTTAATGGTTGGGCAGATCTTGGATTAGAATAAAATTACTACTATGGCATAAAAGCAGTGGAAACAAACAGAACAAATAATTATCCCTACCAAACAAAAGTTCGGGATTTACATGTTAATAAGCATGCACTTTATTACTGCTAGTGCTGTATTTGTCGATATAAAACAATTCTACATTTGATTGCCAATTATTTTATCAAATCAATGCGTTTATGTTTTTATAAATAATGTGCCCTTTAAGAGATAAAATGGGTGGCTCTTAAAAGAGCCTTTGGGTTATTAAAACAGTATTTAATCTGTTTATTTGGATTTGGCGGGCTTCTCGGTCTTCTTGGGCAGCAGCACCGCCTGGATGTTGGGCAGCACGCCGCCCTGAGCGATGGTCACTCCGCCCAGAAGTTTGTTCAGCTCCTCGTCGTTGCGCACCGCCAGCTGCAGGTGACGGGGGATGATGCGGGTCTTCTTGTTGTCCCGAGCGGCGTTTCCAGCCAGCTCCAGGATCTCAGCGGTAAGATACTCGAGCACAGCGGCCAGATAAACCGGAGCACCGGCACCGACGCGCTGAGCGTAGTTTCCTTTACGGAGAAGCCTGTGAACACGGCCGACGGGGAACTGCAGTCCCGCCCTGGAGGAGCGAGTCTTAGCCTTTGCTCTGGCTTTACCGCCGGTTTTACCTCTGCCGCTCATTCTCAATATATATCAGTTACTAACAACCTTCACAGTCGAAGCTAACAGAATGTAAATCCGCGCCTCCACACACTGTCTTTAAAGGAAAGTGCCAGTCGCCCATTGGTTTAGAATCTGATAAGATTTCAACCAATCACTGAACTTCCCTCCAAAGCCCAACCCCCTTTGACGAGTGACTATTAAGATAGAAGAGATGAAACTATTGAAATATTTGTGATAGAAAATTCATATAAATGCATTACAGATGTTAAGGGAATTAGATTCCTAAATATTAATTTAAATATGTTTTTCTGTGCACAGTTAATATGAATTAATATATATAAACAGTATATATACACAAATATATACTGATTTCAAATAATTTACTTTATTATCAATGTTTTTGGGGTTTGACATGTGCACTTTATATTATGGAATATGGATATTATACTCTATACTTGTATGTGGGGTTATTTGTGTTGTCAATTCTCCGGCAGTGTGTGTGTGTGTTTATTCTGTCTGTACTGTGATCACTGCCTGAACCCTCCATAAGCTTTTTGGCCATTTTTAATACATTTCTAATGAATATAAATGTACTTAACATGAGTGATTAAGTGACTTGGCCACTTATTTTAGATATAAAATTAAGCATTTTACATTGTTTGGTCCGATTGCATTGGTTGAGGTCAAGTCACATTTGCTGTTTCCTATCAAAATTAACAAATTATTAAAATACACGAGTTTTGCTCTTTATCCAGAGTTAGTAGTTGGCTCTTAAAAGAGCCGTTGAAGAACAAAAAGTGAACGTTTACTTCTTTTTGGGAGCTGCCTTTTTAGGCTTGGCGGCTTTAGGCTTTGCCGTCTTGGGTTTAGCCGCCTTGGCTTTTTTGGGGCTCTTGGCTGCTTTCTTAGCGGCTGCTGGCTTCTTTGCCTTCTTGGGGCTCTTCGTCGCCTTCTTAGCGGCTGAGGCGGCGGGTTTCTTGGCCTTCTTGGGCGATTTCTTGGCGGCGGCTTTGGGCTTCTTTGCCGCTGCGCTCTTGGGCTTCTTGGCGGCGGCGGGTTTCTTGGCCGCGGGCTTCTTCGCTTTAGGAGCCGCTTTCTTGACCGCGGGCTTCTTCTTGGTCTCGGCTTGCTGCTTGTTGAGCTTGAATGAGCCCGAGGCGCCGGTCCCTTTCACCTGCACCAGGGTGCCTTTAGTCACCAGGCTCTTGATGGCGATCTTGACGCGAGAGTTGTTCTTCTCCACGTCGTAGCCGCTGGCGGCGAGAGCTTTCTTCAGGGCGGCGAGGGACACGCCGCTCCTCTCCTTGGACGCGGACACAGCTTTGACGATGAGCTCACCGACGCCTGGACCTGCTTTCTTGGCTTTCGCAGCGGACTTCTTCTTGGGCGCTTTGGCCGGGGCTGGGGCGGTTTCTGCCATCTCTCTCTGATCGGATATAAAGTCTTTCAGACGCTGTTCTGATTTCAGCAATGAATGAATGGCGCTCGCGCGGCGCTGCTCTTAAAAAACACATGAGAACCTTATAGACTCAACCTGCCCGCTCGGTGTCTGTGCGCGTCCACGAGCCCCTCATGCGTGTGTTTTCTTCTCTTACATTTCGGGCAAAACTGGAACAATAAAATAGTTTATCAGAGTCAAAACAAAGTGAACACAAAGCAGAAGCTCTGAGCTTTCATTAGAGACTAAAACACGCGAAGAGGAAATGTTTATTTTGCCTCCATCAGATCAAACCCAAGGCGAGCATCAGCCACGGGGAAAAGCCGCCTGTACATTTGATGGATATTTTAAGTGTAAAAGTTTCCAAAAGCCCTAACGCGTCCTCTGTGTGTTCAGCAAACAGTCTGAAGGAGACTTTAATGAAATCAGCATCAGTGAGGGCGTGAGGAGGCTTTCACACAGCTGCTGTTTTGGGCAGCTTGAAGCACACGATATGTTGTGCCTCACACCATCTCAACACACCATCTCTCTTTTACCCTGCACCAAAACTGAGAAACGTTTCAGCCTAAAACAACATACTTTGGACATTGATGAGCTTAAATGGATATCATTTTGCTATTAAAACTGAACAATGATTATTTAATTCATAAACTAACTTTGTTTGGCTGGTTGGCATGGGATTTTGATGACATCAATGACAACGTTTTAAGGATCAAATATTTTTAATTGTGTTGTATAAAGGAAAATTACTCAAATACTGAAGCCTAATGTTGAACTAGAGACACTTATTAGAAACTGTCCCTACTTTGCTAATATTACCAGCCAGTCAGATGTCTTACTATTTAATTTTAAAACTAAAATGACATTTATGGTTGTATGATCTACGTTGTGTGGTAAAAAGGTGCAGTAAATAGGCCTACATGTTATAGTATATAAAAGGTATTGTAGGTCATACAATATAAGCTTGCTGGTCCACAGATGTAAAGCATATTGAATACTAAATTGGACATTATGCACTGTGGTGTTTGTGGAGCCAATAAACTGTGTATGGGGATGCAACGGAAGAATGTCTTCTCGTTTCTTATGGCTGAAGTAAACAACATAACACTCCAAATGGTCGTGACGTATGTCATCTCAAACTAGCGCACGACATCAACGTCATCGTTCTCAACCAGATTATCTTCAGACCATGCAGACAAAACGTTATGGAATTCAAGTTGATCCATCAAACCGTTCTCAAATAAAGCACGAAAGAATTTGACGAAGAGAGCACAGGAAAATGGATTTGAGGCTATATCTCCGCAACACTTTAGTGTATTCTGACCAAACTTGGTGTGTGTTATGACAACCATGACCTGAGGCGACCTTCACAGCTTTGGTGCAGTGCCACTTAGTGGTCAGGTGATATGAAAAATAGAAATTTTTTACTTCTGAACTTCTGAAAGGTTTGGCCAAAATTCACTAAACTCTCTTTAGATTCGGTGTAGCATGCTGAGTTGAACAATCCCCATTTTCCCATATCGGCAATTGTAGGCCTCTGACATTTTGAATGTTGTTATATTTTACGAACACATTGACGTATTGAGGAAAAGAAAGTAGAAGGAAAAATAAGGAATAAAAATTATTGAAAAATAATGTCTTGAATTGAAAAACAGTGGTCCGATCAAACAAACGAGCTACTGGAGCTCAAATTGCTCAAGAAGTTAATGCTGGTTCTGATAGAAAGGTGTCAGAATACACAGAGCATCTCAGTTTGTTGTGTATGGGGCGGCACAGCCGCTGACCCGTCAGGGTGCCCATGCTGACCCCTGACCTCCGCCCAAAGCACCAACAGTGGCACGTGAGACCAGAACTGGACCACAGAGCAATGGAAGAAGGTGGCCTGGTCTGATGAATCATGTTTTCTTTTACATCACGTGGATGGCCGGGTGTGTGTGCGTCTCTTACCTGGGGAACACATGGCACCAGGTGCATTATGGGAAGAAGGCAAGCCGGCGGAGGCAGTGATGCTTTGGGCAATGTTCTGCTGGGAAACCTTGGGTCCTCCATCCATGTGGATGTTACTTTGACACGTTCCACCTACCTAAGTATTGTTGCAGACCATGTCCAGCCTTTCATGGAAACGGTATTCCCTGGTGTCTGTGGCTCTTTCAGCAGATAATGCGCCGCCACAAAGCACAAATGCTTCAGGAATGGTTTGAGGAGCACAACAACGAGTTTGAGGTGTTGACTTGGCCTCCAAATTCCCCAGATCTCAATCCAATCGAGCATCTGTGGGATGTGCTGAACAAACAAGTCCAAATCAATGGAGGCCCCTCCTCGTGACTTACAGGACTTAAAGGATCTGCTGCTAACGTCTTGGTGCCAGATACCACAGCACACCTTCAGAGGTCTAGAGGAGTCCATGCCTCGACGGGTCAGGGCTGTTTTGGCAGCAAAAGGGTGACCTACACAATATTAGGTCATAATGTTATGCCTGATCAGTGTAAATATATGTATATTGTAAAGGGACTATTGTAAATCAAATGTAGGCTAATACACGGTAGGCCAAATACTAAGCTCAGATTCATTTTACCAGTTAAAATTTAGTCTGTCTTTAATTTTAATTTGGGGATTTTAACTTCTGCTTTAAAAAGCATTTTGTTTTTAGATCATAATGTTCTAGTGTTCTTTTTTGTATCATTTATCATTGTAGTATTATTGAAGTTGAATTTTTGAACTGACAGTGGTTAATAAAGTCAAATAATTGTATGTGAAAGTCAGCGGTAATATCATTGCGTTCCAGATGGTCAGTGTTAGAGGAGCTCAGCTTAGCCTGCCCGGACAGTTTCCTAGCATAAGTTGCCAGAGTAATGGAGTTTGAACTATTTTAAGTTTGCTTTATGAAATAGAATCCACCGACAATAAGTCTGACTAAACAAAATAAGCCTGGCTTGTATTCTAATCTTGCTTTATGGAACAGCCCTCAGGCCCATGTACTTAAGAATTCAGATTATTATCAATTACATCTCGACACATGTTTGTGGTAGTGTTTTATTAGAGGCAGGGACTGGACAGGAAAAGAAAGGTAAAAAGCTAAATCAGTCTTCTAAACTCTGAAGACACAGTGGCTTTATATGATAAACAGATTTACTAGTAATCAACGCACATACTGTAGTAAACATGGACATTTAAATGTATGCGACACCCACTAATTGAAGACAGAATTGAAATTTTTGGAATATAATATTTTTGGAAAAGTTTGTGAAGTTATTTTACTGTGAGGAGAAAAAAATCAATCACATTTACAGTTTCAGTGACAGTACATTAAACTACTATAATGTTGAATACATTTATAATAATGCAATGTGGAAATATTTGTGAGTCCCGATGATGCAAAATGTCTGATTTCACCAGGAATTTTTTTATAAATATATATATGTAGTCAGTGACAAAGTGAGTGCATGTGTGTCTATCAATTCTGTATTGTCAGCTTCAGAATCATATATATTTTTATTCTGGTGTCATCATTGACCCATGCATTGGGGACCAGGGCCAAGTCCAAGCCTATTCAAGTCCATCCCTGATGCAAAAGCAAATTTAGCATTTGAAATCAACAAGCATCAATACATTTTTGTTATCTTTTTACCACGTCTCAGAAGTAATACTACAACAAATAATAATAAACATTATTTTGGATTAAAGTATCACAAGTTCAGTATTTTGAATGATATCAAATCATTACACCTCTAGTATACTTTCACAAGGCCCTAAAGCTGCACTATGTAACTGTTCCGTCCGCTAGAGGTCGCCTATTCAAAACAAAGGGCGTAGTTTGATGACGCCAATTTTGATCGCAGAATCTTGGGACATGTGGTCTTCACCTCACAGCCGGTGGGAAAGAATCGGGACAGGACTCGGGCAGAAATCATGTTGATGGATGTGATTAACGTTACTGTAGTGTGAAGCAGAGCAGGAGCTGAGCAAGATGAACGCAACACACGCCTCGCGAGCAGCGGGACTTTTATTATGCCAGTCGCCGGCACCATTTCTGCTTTTCCGGTCATGAGTGTGAGGTAGCGCAGCTCTGTTGATCATATTAGACACATCTGAGTGTGTTGATGATGTGATGACGTTACTCTGTGTGTTCTCTCAGCGGCTGTTATGACACTTGTTCACACTGCAGTGAGAGTAAAGCGTTTCTGCAGAATAAAACCGAGAACCGAGGGGAACGCAGATATGACGTCATCGACAGGCCACGCCCTCAAACGTCCCGGTTCATTGGGTAAAATAGCAAATTTCTCACGATTTACAAATAGTTGGAAACATTTGGGATATTCTAAGTACTCAACTGAACAAAATATATAACACTGGCCTAGTGGTTTTTGGATATTTTACTGAAAAAAAAAAAAGTTACATAGTGCAGCTTTAAAGAGGAGCGTTTTTACAAAATAGTGTCTGTTAATACCAGGTGGAAACAGGCCAATTTGAGGCCATGCACACTCGCCTAGGAATACTTCGAGAGCGCCGTCCGTTAGCATTCCAGTTCATCGAGTCAAAGTGCAAATACACTCAATTACTACAACATTTTCTTCCAAAAATGCTTCAATAAAGGCTTGCAAGACAAAATGTATGCAAATAGCACGCTGAAATCTAGTACATTTTTGTAAAAAGCGTGCATTGCAATTTTATTTCATAATTTATTATAAATAATGCAGAATACATCTAAAAGTGGCACAACAAACAAACATGTAATAAAATCCACAATGACCAAAAAAACAAAAACAAATGGTTAAGAAGTAAAAGAGAAAAGTGCAATGCACATTCTGCAAAACAGAGAAATCAATTATAAAGAATTCCTTTCAAAGACGACTGTAGGAGGTGTGGCCACCTTCATGTATTCTACAGTAGTCCTGCCCCGCCACAGCCCTCTTTTTGCATGGCTGACCGAGCCGCGTGACACCGCTGCACAGCGAGCGACCTGAAAAAGAACTGAGAAAACAAAAATCTTAATGCGCATCTATAGCGAGACCAAAGATTTAGAACCGAAACACTGGATTCCTGTAAATCCATTCACATTTGCCCTCAGCAGACATGGTCAATTTTAGGTTTATGTGGACTGCAATCCTTCAGTAAAGGATACCTGCTGCTGGCAAGTGATTGGTTGGGGCTTGAGCTTCGTGAGTGGCTGACGGTCTCCAGGATTCCTCCTAGGTTCCTGTGAGGAACATTCTCCAGCACTGCCTGCTAATCAGAGGATGTAGTTTGCAATCCATCAAATTTGAGCAAAAACACTGCGCTAGGAAGTAAGATTTGCATTTGTTGATTTATTCATTTAATATTTGTTTTGCTGGATTTTCAAAATAAACAAAAATGGTCTCAATATACAATAAAGGCCCGTTCACCCCAACAACAATAACTATAAAGAGAACTACTGGAGTCCACACCAGCAGGTGAGATCATTCTGCTTATTCTAAGTGCCTGTCACTTTAAAAGCTCAAGCTCATTAAAGGGGTCATGAATTGAGAAATCAAATTTTCCTTGAGCTACTGACATAAGCGGCCATCATAAGTTCCGGAACTAGTCCAAAAACAGCTTTTATTGTAACCAAGACCAGAAAACGACTCTAATTTTCATTATCGATTAGTTGTTGCAGCCCTAGTTTTTAACTACATCTTCACCACTATAGTTATTCACCCTTGGTGTGAACAGGCCTTAAGTAGTTAGCAATTCCAATAAAATCTATTATTAAAAGTTATCATTAACACAACCACCACCAACAAAAACAACACCTCACCCCTGCGACGCTGTGGCGATTCTTGAGTCTGGGTGTCGAATGGGTGGGCGTGCCTAAAGTTAGATGGCAGAACTTTGGAGGGCTATGAGAGCGAGATGGAGACATGGCCAGGATGCATGGGTCACCTACAGAAAGAAGCTAGGCTGTTAACACTTTCTGAAGAGAATGCAAGTAGAGCTTGTCAGCGCAAAAACCCACCACACCACTAGGATTGTGTGTGGTCTGTGATTTCAGATGTGACGGACATCTCAGTGTTTGTTACAGAGGTGGGATTGTGCGTTTTCTAGAAGTGGGCGTTACAGAATCTTTACTGAGGTTGTGTGAGAAAAACAGACATGACCGATTCGGATGAGATTAAAATAAAAAAGTATGTAATTCGCATGACAATTGATTATGTAGATTTGCATGGCACCTCAGTGGTAAAACTCATGCTTTCCTGATGGCAATTCAATGAACACGCTGCTTACCTGCTCAGTCACATGATTTGGAAACTCATTTTTAATTAAAAAAAAATAAAATACATTTTGTTAATCTGAGTGGTCCAAGCCTCTAATGTGGCGTTCACACCGGACGCGATTCGCGCTAATCGCGCGAAGGTGGACGCGTGTACATTTTGAGTTTGCTCGCGCGAATCGCGCGTGACATTCACTGCACAACAGATGCGAATTCGCGTCATGGGCGGGGCTTCCGCCAGCAGCTCGTCTCGTTGAGAAATGGCTGACATGGGCTGTGTTTACATGTCTTTTTTTGTTCATATCTACTGTTAATGTGTGACAAAACGTAGTTTTAAGACTTTTTCAGTCGATAATGTAGTTGTTTAAAGCTCAAATCTGTGGTTTATTTACATAAACAGTGCCTATTTGAACATTTTATCTGCCGTTGTCGGAGCTGTGAGCTCCAGCGGACAGCGCGCTCAGCGCACGTGAAAGCCGGCGAGGGCAGCCTTTCCTCGGCCAGTCCTTCTGCCGTCTACCGCTGGCTCTGATGTCTCTGTGGTGTGTTTCGAGCTATAATTCGTCGTGTAATGGCCGATCTCTGGTCTCATGGATCTATAATTTGTTCCCTGGCAAATCGTTTAGGCTGAGGGCAAAGATAAGTTTCATTACTTTATATTTTTAGGCTATAACTGTACGTTGCAGTTGTAACGTTAGCCTACTAGCACTGACTTTGAATGTTTGACTGTTCATGTATAGCTTGTTATACATTACTTATACTTTTGTATTATTGATCATACATAAACTTGCATTTAACAAAAAGAAACTGGGTTGTGTTTCATGTCATTTAATGTTATCATAGTGATAATCATATTGTCTGAACCAGATATTAATATACAGATGTTCTCCTCATTGTTGTCACTACTAGAGCAAGCTCCTGATTGGTTAACGCGGCGCGAAATATCCGCTAAAGTTCAGATTTTTCAACTTGAGCGTTTCGCGCGAATCGCGCGTTCAAAACGCTCAAGTCGCGTCCTTCTCGCCGCCTCAATCGCGCGAATCGCGCGAATCTCGCCGCCTTATGGTGCGTTCACACCGGACGCGATTCGCGCGATTCGCGCGAGTGATTTACATGTTAAGTCAATGCAGAGACGCGAAATGGCATTCTGCGGCGCGATTCGCGCGAATGAGGCGGCGAGATTCGCGCGATTCGCGCGATTGAGGCGGCGAGAAGGACGCGACTTGAGCGTTTTGAACGCGCGATTCGCGCGAATCGCGTGAATCGCGCGAAACGCTCAAGTTGAAAAATCTGAACTTTGGCGGATATTTCGCGCCGCGTTAACCAATCAGGAGCTTGCTCTAGTAGTGACAACAATGAAGAGAAAATCTGTATATTGATATCTGGTTCAGACAATATGATTATCACTGTGATAACATTAAATTACATGAAACACAACCCAGTCTCTTTTTGTTAAATGCAAGTTTATGTATGATCAATAATACAAAAGTATCAGTAATGTATAACAAGCTATACATGAAACAAAGCAACAATGCAGTCAAACATTCAAAGTCAGTGCTAGTAGGCTAACGTTACAACTGCAACGTACAGTTATAGCCTAAAAATATAAAGTAATGAAACTTATCTTTGCCCTCAGCCTAAACGATTTGCCAGGGAACAAATTATAGATCCATGAGACCAAAGATCGGCCGTTACAAGACGAATTATAGCTCGAGACACACCACAGAGACATCAGAGCCAGCGGGAGACGGCAGAAGGACTGGCCGAGGAAAGGTTGCCCTCGCCGGCTTTCACGTGCGCTGAGCGCGCTGTCCGCTGGAGCTCACAGCTCCGACAACGGCAGATAAAATGTTCAAATAGGCACTGTTTATGTAAATACACCACAGATTTGAGCTTTAAACAACTACATTATCGACTGAAAAAGTCTTAAAACTACGTTTTGTCACACATTAACAGTAGATATGAACAAAAAAAAAGACATGTAAACACAGTCCATGTCAGCCATTTCTCAACGAGACGAGCTGCTGGCGGAAGCCCCGCCCATGACGCGAATTCGCATCTGTTGTGCAGTAAATGTCACACGCGATTCGCGCGAATTTCACGCGCGATTCGCGCGAGTAAACTCAAAATGTACACGCGTCCACCTTCGCGCGATTAGCGCGAATTATTCGCGCGAATCGCGTCCGGTGTGAACGCCACATTATGTGGCGTTCACACCGGACGCGATTCGCGCGAATAATTCGCGCTAATCGCGCGAAGGTGGACGCGTGTACATTTTGAGTTTGCTCGCGCGAATCGCGCGTGAAATTCGCGCGTGACATTCACTGCACAACAGATGCGAATTCGCATCATAGGCGGGGCTTCCGCCAGCAGCTCATCTCGTTGAGAAATGGCTGACATGGGCTGTGTTTACATGTCTTTTTTTTTGTTCATATCTACTGTTAATGTGTGACAAAACGTAGTTTTAAGACTTTTTCAGTCGATAATGTAGTTGTTTAAAGCTCAAATCTGTGGTTTATTTACATAAACAGTGCCTATTTGAACATTTTATCTGCCGTTGTCGGAGCTGTGAGCTGCAGCGGACAGCGCGCTCAGCGCACGTGAAAGCCGGCGAGGGCAACCTTTCCTCGGCCAGTCCTTCTGCCGTCTACCGCTGGCTCTGATGTCTCTGTGGTGTGTCTCGAGCTATAATTCGTCGTGTAATGGCCGATCTTTGGTCTCATGGATCTATAATTTGTTCCCTGGCAAATCGTTTAGGCTGAGGGCAAAGATAAGTTTCATTACTTTATATTTTTAGGCTATAACTGTACGTTGCAGTTGTAACGTTAGCCTACTAGCACTGACTTTGAATGTTTGACTGTTCATGTATAGCTTGTTATACATTACTTATACTTTTGTATTATTGATCATACATAAACTTGCATTTAACAAAAAGAAACTGGGTTGTGTTTCATGTCATTTAATGTTATCATAGTGATAATCATATTGTCTGAACCAGATATTAATTTACAGATTTTCTCCTCATTGTTGTCACTACTAGAGCAAGCTCCTGATTGGTTAACGCGGCGCGAAATATCCGCTAAAGTTCAGATTTTTCAACTTGAGCGTTTCGCGCGATTCGCGCGAATCGCGCGTTCAAAACGCTCAAGTCGCGTCCTTCTCGCCGCCTCAATCGCGCGAATCGCACGAATCTCGCCGCCTCATTTGCGCGAATCGCGCCGCAGAATGCCATTTCGCGTCTCTGCATTGACTTAACATGTAAATCAATCGCACGAATCGCGTCCGGTGTGAACGCACCTTCATTCGCGCGAATCGCGCCGCAGAATGCCATTTCGCGTCTCTGCATTGACTTAACATGTAAATCACTCGCGCGAATCGCGTCCGGTGTGAACGCACCATAATGGTGCGTTCACACCGGACGCGATTCGCGCGATTCGCGCGAGTGATTTACATGTTAAGTCAATGCAGAGACGCGAAATGGCATTCTGCGGCGCGATTCGCGCGAATGAGGCGGCGAGATCAGGTCAGTGCTAGTAGGCTAACGTTACAACTGCAACGTACAGTTATAGCCTAAAAATATAAAGTAATGAAACTTATCTTTGCCCTCAGCCTAAACGATTTGCCAGGGAACAAATTATAGATCCATGAGACCAGAGATCGGCCATTACACGACGAATTATAGCTCGAGACACCACAGAGACATCAGAGCCAGCGGTAGACGGCAGAAGGACTGGCCGAGGAAAGGTTGCCCTCGCCGGCTTTCACGTGCGCTGAGCACGCTGTCCGCTGCAGCTCACAGCTCCGACAACGGCAGATAAAATGTTCAAATAGGCACTGTTTATGTAAATAAACCACAGATTTGAGCTTTAAACAACTACATTATCGACTGAAAAAGTCTTAAAACTACGTTTTGTCACACATTAACAGTAGATATGAACAAAAAAAAAGACATGTAAACACAGCCCATGTCAGCCATTTCTCAACGAGACGAGCTGCTGGCGGAAGCCCCGCCCATGACGCGAATTCGCATCTGTTGTGCAGTGAATGTCACGCGCGATTCGCGCGAATTTCACGCGCGATTCGCGCGAGCAAACTCAAAATGTACACGCGTCCACCTTCGCGCGATTAGCGCGAATTATTCGCGCGAATCGCGTCCGGTGTGAACGCCACATAAGACTTTTGTCCCACCTGAACCAAAAATACACACACACACACACAATAGGATTCGAGGAGTGTTGTGGTTGAAATCTATATAAAAAAAAAGTAACAAATCCATCCCTCTTAGGAATGAATGTAATGTGAGGAATGCTTCAGTACACCTAGAACAACCTAAAAATGCTCAAATTCAAACAAAAAAAATGCTAAACTGTACCAAGACACCCAATGGAAGATATTTTGAGGTGAATTAAAAGGGTCATCCATGAAATTAAATTATTTTGAATTGAAGTTGAAAATGTGAAGAATGTGCTTCAGTTATTACGTATTTATTATTTGATCAAATCTTGTAATTTTAGATTTGCATTTATAATTTACCTTTTTAATTACATGAAATAAGCTTTCTGGACAATGAGGGTTAAATAATATGCCATATGCCTGGAATAATAAGAATACATTCATATTTAATTTAAATAATAAATTAGGACATTATTTATATTATTTAATTTATTTAAATCTCCTGTTTAAAAATAGGAAGCTAAACACAATTTATTTGAAAGGGTTTTCGGTCTTGGCAGACAAAGTTAATGCAGCCTCTTAATATAAATGAGGTAAACAAAGCTGCTAGGTTTATATTTTTAAATGTATATAATTGTATAGAATGCATATTTTAAAATGTTATTATTGCTGCCACAATAACGGCCCATTTCAAATGTTTACATGCTTTGTTCTTAACAGCTCCCCTTCAAGCGGTGATAAAATAGTTCTTTTAAATACTTTCCAGCATTTCAGTCATAAAAGGCTACATCTTTTAAAAACATGCAAATTACAGTGAAGCGCAACAATTTTCGTAAAAGTGGCCAAAGAGGCAAAAAATATAAATTTTGAAGTCATTTCTTCTTGTAAACTCAGATGTGGATTCAGACGGCAATTCAAATCACATGACCTTGGTGTTTGACACACAAACAAAAAAGTAGGTAATCCAACCATAGATTTTTTCAAAATTCGGACAGCAATTAAATCACTGACTAGCCTAAAGGCGTTCACACTGGGAACGATTTTCGTGCGCGTTTATCACCGAAGTTTAACGCCTCATGACTTTGTTTTAACGCGGTGCATTAAAAACTGGCCGACCAATGAGATCGGCACTTTAGTTCACGTGCCTGGATCTGCTGAAGTTACAGTAAAACACGACTTGGTGGCGCTCAAGCACAAAACGGTCTTGCCGAGCACACATTGATACGACGAAGAGGAAGTAAGCAGACAAAGTAGAAGATGAGCTACTAATGCTGCTTGCCAGTTAGCAAAAGTGTGTGAATGTTTTGGCAAGCACGTAAATACGGTCTCTCTTCTTCTGTGTGACAAGCGAGTGTCAGAAGCGTAAAGTGCCGCAGCACCACCTTGTGTACCGGGAGCTCCCAGTTGGAGTTAAACATCTTCATTTGTGTTCTACTGGAGAAACAAACCCCCAGGGCGTCCAGGATGTAGGTGTCCAAGCAGATAAACAAAATCGTTTTTGGGTGAACTATCCCTTTAATGCTAATCGCTGAAGTAACACTTTAAGTAGATTTAGTTTGAAGTATTGTACTTCACTACATTTTTAAACATATCTGCTACGGAGTAAAAATCAAGAAATAATTCAAAGGGAGAAAAAAAAAAAAAAGCTCTTTATACATTTTTAAAATGACTTAAAATCATTTATAATAACTCATTATAGATGATTTGTTTTGAGATTGTATGGGTTTGTTATGTTTGGACCAGAGATGTTCACAGGTCTTTCATCTGGAGTCAGAGTCAAGTCTGAAGTCTTTTGTCACAAGTCCATGTCGAGTCTCAGGTAATTTCATGTCTTAAAAAGGAAAAAAAAAAATTTATATATTTTTTAAAGAAATGTATTCAATATATGACCTTTCTATCATTTTTTTTTTTTTTTTTTTTAATAAAAAGGTCCTAAGATGTAAGGGATACATCCAGCCTGTAACGTTATAATCCATTATAAATGTAAAATACAAAAGTGGAGTTGACACAAGATGGCGCCAGTCACATTTGTTACACAGCACTGTTATCGACGACAGACATGAGCAGAAAATATCAAACCTCCGAATGTTTCTAGTCTTTTCTAGTTAATAGAAAACTGTATGCATGCCGATTGCGATACGTTAAAATATGCGCTTCATGTAATCAATGGATTAACATCTTTTTATCCCTCTCGTAGACACACATTAAGAGAGAAAAGCTACGAAAAAGATCGATAAAAGTAAAACGTAGTGCTGGGTTCAAAGGTTAGATTTTATTCATGTTTTAACAGGCTGGCAATCCAAGAGAGCCACAGCTCCACCACAGTAAAACGGCAATGCTGTGAGTTAATGTCACTAAACTTTGTGGATGCCATTTCGAAAATAATGACGTTGTTGATGTTTTCCACACATTCCACACTAGCCGATCTGACATGGTAATGAATCCAAATGTGAGAACAGATGGATCCTGTCATGTTTCAAGGGACCGTTATGACATTTCGGAGTTTATGCACAATACACGGACATACGTAATCAAATTCTATGACAAGGGTCCAATCTCGCCACATACCTGTGAAGCAGATGATATAACATTCAAATAAAGCTAAATTATTTCACTTATGGCATTAGTTAAGGATTTGAAGACTTAAAGGGTTAGTTCACCCAAAAATGAAAATTCTGTCATTAATTACTAACCCTCATGTGCAGAGGTGTAGTGGTAAAAAAAGAGGTGGGTAAACTATAAATTCTGGGTGACCGCATCGTGGTCACGGTAAGGTGGGCCACTGCCTACCGGTGTATGCAGCCCGATCTCACGGCAATTCGTACTAATTTTATGAGGTGGCTAATTCGTACGAATTGATACGACCTCACTCGTACGAATTCATACGATTTTTGCTAATTCGTACATATTTTACGTGTTACCAAACAACCAGTTGGTTTGGTTAACAGTTTTTAACAAGCAGATATCACTATGAAACTTTCCCAACTTTCCCAGTTGATTAAAGAAGAGAAGAAAAAAAAATGATTTAATGTTTAAATATGCAAATTAGGCATTATCTAATTATATATGCGCTAATTTGCACATATTTTAAAAAACGAAATCTGAGTAGGCTATTGGATAAAGCCAGGTTCAAAATATTTTTTTTTTTCATTGTGTTCACATATTAGATGGGGAAAAACTTACTGAGGGATTTATGTCTACTTTTGTTATCCTGTTAATCAGAATATAGTGTCAATAGCCTTAAAATATTTTCGCCATGTTTTTTTTTTTTGAATAAAATTTGATATAAATCAGGTTAGGAATTGTATATTTACAAATCCCTCTGTAAATGTTTTTATAATATAACTAGGTACAAGACTGGAAAGTTTGGTGTATATAGTCTACTGTAGTTGCTTCTGAAGTGGAGATTTCGGTTTTCATTTTGAGAAAACGGGGTCACAGAAATTTGCATAAGCCAATGAGATTGCGCATTTAGAGTTAAATAACCCCTTTTACTTTCACAATTGGTTGCTGATAAAAATGAGATGACCATTTTTGGATCCGACAGCATTGTACAGAAGAGCGAGAGCTTTGTGTTGATGATGACGGTGCAGACAGTGATCGCTTGCGATTGCATTTAAAATGTAAACTTTTGATGAATTTATGAGAAATCTAGACGCAAACAGGAAGTAAAACTCCCATTGATTTTTCTCCATAAGGATTTAGATTATCAGCCATAATGTCTAAAATATCTGAGGTAGACTGACCACGAGTTGTGAAACGAAAGTTTCTGCTTCTGTAGCTAGAGGTCTGTAAGAAAAACTACACTACCCACGGTCCTAAGCTTAACAGCGACGCCTCTGATTGGTCCAACTCGCTGTTACCATAGAAACGTTTACCGTACCCGCAAACGGCTGTAGCGATAAAAATAACTAGCTAGCTGACTAGCAAAGGGAGCTTGTTGTCACAAACTTTCAGTGGTTTAAATACCAGAGAAAGCATATAATTACATCCAGTTATTTATCTGATAATAATGTATCCTGAATTTTACTTGTAGGCCTATATTGGCTAATGGGAAAAGGAAGGTGACTTGTTGAGTCAGTGGCATGAATCTAACCGTGAACCAAATTAACCCCAAAAACAAAGTTTAGTACTGTTTTCCGAGCTCACTCACTTGCTGGCATTAGGAGGAGGGCTGCTGTCTTGACGGCGCTTAAATTGCCGGATATCCATTTTTGAATCTTGGTTGCGTCAACTTGCGTGTCGTTCATGAATGATTCGTTCATTTTGAACGAATCTTTAATATGACTCGGGACTACCGAGTTGTCTCAGAGAGTGATTCGTTCTTTTTCTGTTGACCGCGCATGCGCATTACGCAACATATGGGTTCTGATTCTGAATCGACAGGTGAGATCCGAGTCTTTTGTTCTTCCTGTCAGTCCCATAGAGACGGAAAGAGAAAAGATTAGTTCATTTTGCTGAATGAGACTCAAAGATCCGAGTCAGTAAAATGATCCGAACTTCCCACTACTCACACTGACAGTTGCAGCGCAATATTAAAGACTTCGTCTAACTGTAAAACAAACAACCAAACAATGAAAATTAACAATATGAAACTAATACGACATAAGCTTAATTTAAAATGGCTTAGGAACTGTAGGCTATTTAGAGGTGGATAAACTCAATTTATAGGTGGATAAACGCTATTTCCGAATTTTGGGAGGTGCGTAAACGGCGTTTACGTGCGTTTAGCCTCCACTACATCCCTGCTCATGTCGTTCGACACCCGTAAGACGTCCGTTCGTCTTCGGAACACAAATGAAGATATATTAGTTATGAATCAGTGAGTCGAATCATGATTCGGATCGAGTATCAAACCGCCAAACTGCTGAAATTTGGCGATCCAAACTGCTGAATCGACTCACTGATTCATAACGCTTCGAAGCTTCATGAGGCCGTGTTTTGAAATCGTCATCACTATACAAGTCGTTATTTAGGGTTTTTTTGCGCACAAAAACTATTCTCGCCGATTCAAAGTTATTTTAGAACCACTGTAGTGAGATGGACTTTGTAACGACGTCTTTAGTACCTTTTAAGGGTCTTGAGAGTGAATTGTGCATTGTGCCAATGGAGGCCTTTCATAGCCATCGGATTTCAACTAAAATATCTTCATTTGTGTTCTGAAGATGAACGGAGGTCTGACGGGTGTCGAACGACATGAGGGTAAGTAATTAATGACAGAATTTTCATTTTTGGGTGAACTAACCCTTTAAGTTGTTTTTAAAATATTCACGAGTTGTCATTGAGTCAAGTCTGAAGTCTCATAAAATGCGGCTCGAGTCCGAGTCACTAACTCTAATCATCTCTGGTATGGACACATGGCAGTAACTTTATTTGTGCGGGTCCTAGAAGTATAAAGATCTTAAATTTGATCGTAAAAACCCTGTCTAACTCTAAAAATGAGCAAGCATCATTAATATATACATTAATACATATACATACATTATTATATACATATATATATACACACATACATATACACACACACACACACGATACAGGCAGTCAATAAATGGAACAGGAGAGAAGAGAAAAATACCCATCATGAAGCTCTCCACCTCCAAATCACAGTCTGGGTCATTTCTACAATGACAAGAACACACAAAATTAGCTGTAGTATAAAATATAAAGCATGCTCAGGGTGAAAAATGGCATTGAAGGGTAAGAGATGGCTGTTGCTATCATGGATCGCGGAACGTACCAGAAAGTGGGGGCACGGGCTCGCAAATCATTTTGGACCGTTCACCGCCAATTATACATTGAACAGTTTTATTAGTCCCATTTTCAGGTTTTCATCTTGGGTAAGTATTATACACCGTCTCACCTTGGTATATATTAATTTTAATCCTCTCTTTTTATTTAAGGTTTCCAACAGTCCGAGGGTTACCAGGTGTTCATTGATTAACGATGGAAGCCATCCGATCCAATTGGAAAAGGTGAGTATACAAAATTCTTTACATCCCTATCTAATATGGGGAGAGTGTTGATCCCCGGGTTAATTCATACGGGAATACACCATTAGCAATAAATAATACATTTTTCTAGTACATTATAAAATAATGGTGTATCACCCTCTACCAGGAAACCTAAATTTTTTAATAAGGATCCACTCTGAGAGGTTTAATACACTTGGTTGAGACCGTGGGGATAAACCGTATTCAGTTTTTTAATCCACTGTTTCTCTTTCATCCATCTCTGTTTCTCCGACCACCAGGATCCTGCTTCTATCCCCAAAATCAACAAATTGGTGCTACCATGAAGTCTAAAAATGCTCATAAAGGTAAGCAGCCCTCCCGGCCCCATTGATCGAGCGCAGATGTTGCTTTAATCTTTCCAACAGGGTATTTTTGGTTTGGCCAACATATAATCTGTTGCAGACCTTACACTCAATACAGTAGACCAGGTTAGACGACTGTAACCCCAGAGCATGTACAACCGGTGCACCCAAGTGAGTAAATTTATTTTCAATGAATTTTGTACATTTTAGAAAACCGCTATATTTATCTTTCTTAGGTCTGCCACCCAAGGAGGAATGTACTAATAAATCTTTCACATTTTTGTTTCGTCTAAATGCTGCTATACTTTTGAACGGAGTGAGGGGTTCCAACTGATTCTGTATTCTCTGGAAGTTGGTTTTTAATTTTGAATTCAATGCCAAGGAGGCAGAAGAAAAGTTCGAGATAAAGGGGACCAGATGGTTATTACGATTTTCTTCCCTAGGTTTTAACCCTTGTGGAAAAAGTTGTTGAACCTCCACCTTTATATTTCTGAGGAAGGTTCTACTGTAACCCCGATGTCTGAGGGCTTGGAAGAGGGTCCTAGTAGCCCCACCAACATCCTCTGCTGCTGTGCAAATCCTATTACATCTTATTAATTGTGATTTCACAATTCCCTTATAGGTGTGTTTCGGGTGATAGCTAGTCTTGTGCAACAGTGCGTGAGTATCAGTGGGCTTAAAAAAGACCCTCGTTCCCAGAGAAACCTCCCCTTCATTACCCCTGGCAATGTATACTTCAGTGTCCAGGAATTCAATTTTATCCTGTTGTAGATTGCATTTAACTGAGATGGAAGCATGATGCTCATTTAGGGTCGTTATGAACTCTGAGAATTCAATCTCTGAATGATCCCAAATACCAAAAATATCATCCAAATATCGAACATAAAAACTGGGTAACTTATGGCATTTGGGGAACACTGTTGTCTCCCAGTCTGCCATGTATATATCGGCATATGCCGGGGCTAAATTCTTCCCCATTGCTGTTCCAGAAACTTGGAGATACTGTTGGGAATGGAATTCAAAATCATTCCGAGTAAGGCCCAGTTCCAATAGAATGAGAAGGGCCTCATCCGGTCTGGAAAGGTCGGGGTACTTCTCCAAGATCTCCTGTACTTCTCTCAAACCCAATCGGGTATCTATGTTGGTATAGAGAGAGTCGATGTCTACGGTGAAAAGCATCCCTCCAGGTCGCACTTTTATCTGTTTTAACTTTGCTATAAAATCAAAGGTATCCTTAATATAGCTATCATGTTTTTGTGATGGGGGGTTAAGGAAATGATCAATAAAGGCCGCAATCCTGTATGATTCGCTCCCACAATCTGATACAATCGGTCGTCCAGGAGGGACCTGATTCGGAATCGTCCAGGTTCCTGGAGACTTATGAATCTTAGGTAATAAATAAAATTTCCTAGACTAAGGGGGATCTTCACCAAAGAGGTAGTATTTCTGTTTAGCTGTTATCATCTTTTCATACAGGTCACTAACAATTTAAATAAAGAAGGGTTGATAAACGGCTCTAGAGAGAAATCCGTAATATAGCCAAAATGGTCTAAGAGTTTAAGTTTCCTGTGATAGGCGTGGGCTTCTCAGAGATCTCCATGCATATCCACCCTAGGTGGTGTAGGGATGAAAAAAAGTCCTCTCTCCAGCAGCGTTTCCTCCACCTCAGAAAGGGAGAAGGCAAGTGAAAGATTTAAAATGTTTGAAAGGGGCTGTGTGACATTTCTAGGTCCCCCTATTTTTAGTTTAACTGAGACATCAGTCAGCTGTCCAATGGATCAAATCCCTCTGACTCACCTGGAACTGATCTTCCTCAATCCCTTTCAAGGTTCTAAAGTCAGCCTCTAAAAAGAGGTTCACTTCCCTTACTAGGGTTTGTACTTCCAGTGGGAGTTGTATTAATTTGAATCAGAGGGACCCAGATCTCCGCCCGCGGGAAAGAACCTCTAGCTCGTGACATTAACTGTCGGAACTGCCCCTGTATAGTAGTTAGTTTGTTTTTCCTAAGGCAATTATTAAGGATTGAGAGAAGGACTTTGAGTTCTGAAACAGGGATCCAATTTACGCAGAATCTCCTTCAAATGGAGAATCTGAGCTCCAGGAGAGCTGTTTATCTGGACCAAGGAATGTTCAATTAAGGGAATCCTAGACAAGTTAGAATCTCCTATGATTAGGATTGGTAATTTAACCTCTACTCTCCACTGTACCATTTTTTGGTATGTATTAGTGACGAGTGGGTTTCCTCTGTAAAGGTGCTCTGGCCTCTACCATGTCACGTGAAGATCGTGCGCAAAGAGGAGCGCAGAGACGCTGTGTCAACGCTGTCCTGTGACTAAAGTAAAGTCACTAAAGTAGCTTAGAAACTCAACCGTTCTAGCATATTTTAATACCTTTGAAGTACGTAAAAACCACAGCTTCATAATGAATAGAGACGGTATGAGTAATTCACACACAATCTCTCTCTCATTAATGCATTCAGATAAATGTAATGTAGGCCTACTGTGTTAATTGATCTGTATCTGATGTACAACAAACAGAAATCTGCCCCATAGACAATAACTGCTGAAAGAGAACCGTTTCCTTCAAGTGTTTTAAAAATCACAAAGAAATGCACTTCCATTAGAAAAAAAAATTCCACCTTTAGCCTAATAGTAGAAAATATTTACAGTACAAACCTTATCAGGAACTTAATCAAAAACCTTACGAGGGCAAAAAAAGAGAAAAATAATCGTTCATTAATCGTAATAGAGGTAAAATGTTCAATTAATCGAGGTTTTTATTTTTGGTCAAATCGTTACAGCCCTACTTAATATGTTTGTGTGGGAAATCCGATTGAAGTGCTCCGCATGTAAAATAAGACGACTGTTAACTGTTAAAGATTGCATTCAGAACCGTTCGGTACACGCGTGCTCCGTACCGGAAGCCCCGTACCGAAACGGTTCGGTACAAATACGTGTACCATTACACCCCTAATTTTCAGTGGTCAAAAACAGTTGATTACAGTTGATAAGATTTAGATTCTGGTTCTTAAACTTTTCTTTGAGGTTACAGTCATGCAAACGTGCGGCAAAAAACACAAGAACTGCCTTTTCCCCATTTATTAACTGTTACCATTGGCATATAAATGTAACAAAGATTGCTAAAGTCAACAGATTTAACTAATAGACCTACCAATCTCTGTGTAAAAAACAAATTATGCCATTGCCTTCTTTCTAAAGTCATTTTTTTTGGCTCCAAATCTCGGTAAAAATTGTCATTTTGACCCTCCTCTACAAAATAGTGGATTCCTCAGTAAAAATACATCCATGACATTTAATATTTTGGATCTCTTCTTCATTTATGCATTTCTTTCACCAGACAAACAAAATGATTCAAATAATTTTTAACCGGGGGCCTCTGGTAGAGTAGACACAGAAAGACCCCGTTTCAAACAAAGATTACATGAGCGGCAGCGCAAAAGCAGGTTTAAATATTCAAGTGTGATCGTAATTTCAAATGGTTTAATAGACACAGGAATCATTGACCTTTAGGAATAAGATGACGTGTGTGTTTGAATCGAGATTGTGATCTTTTAAGGGTTAATTTGTGCATACATATGAGCCTGTAGTCTACGTCTTTTTGTATGTCATTTGCACCAGACCTCGAAAGCCCCCCCGCTTCCGCGATCCATGGTTGCTACAGTTAACATAGTTTCCTCACTCCCTGCAATCCTAGACTTACTGGACAGGAGTGGACGAGGACGCGGGGCAGCGCTCCGTCGACTGGCTCTCTTTCTCTGGGGTCTTCTCTTCACTGGGGCCCATAGGGAGAGCTGGAGGACGGCTGCAGGTCTGGCCGTTAATTTTAGAAAACGCCCAAAGCACCTGAAGCACAAACCAGCGACCTGGATCACAAGAACAAGAGTGTCAAAAGGAGAGTCATGAACATGTGTTGTAAAAATCTTAATGCATTTAATGTGCAACTACAGGACATCTGTAGGTTCATCTACCCCCCAAATACCCAAGTACTTTAAAATATTGCTCTGATTATTTGAGCATCCTGAACAGAACAAGACATCTACTAGCTCAACTTTTTTTTAAGCTGGTCTGCCACATGATTAAGATGGCCAATCAAATCAAAGGCTGCGGGCTTTGCGGTTTATAAAAGCCAAACCGTTTTAACTGTGAAATAGTGAGGCAAGATGCAAGTAGCTAAACATTTAATATTATTTGACACCTATTTCACGACAGAAATGTTAAAAAGGACCAAAAAAAAAATCTATGCAAAGTTAACTCTTCAGTTTCAGCTCAAATGCATTAATGCTCGACATTATGGTTTAGCGACGGTCATATTCTTTTCAGATAGGCTATTTCTTTCTCAGAATCATTGATATTAGTTATGCAGCAGTGCTATACTGTTCTCATTTTTTTTAACAGTAGACCTAGTTTATTTAAAGCTGTTTTTCGTTATGAGTTCGAAAACGCGCAGTGATGTCTGTAAACACTTCGATCATGAATAATATAATTAAGTGCATGATGTGCAGAGTCAATCTGTCAAAGCATTATAATGAGAACACGATTTTAATAAAATGTTGTGTCTGTGTGCTTTCTAGGGTTGAAACGATTACCGGTTTCACGATAAACCACGATGAAATTTAGTGATGGTTAGTAATATCGTATAAAATTTAATTATCATTAAAACCGCATGTGATTATCACGATTGTGAAAACTTGCGGTAAATCTTGTCCAGTCAGCGTCAGTCTGGTGCAGGCGCAGCGCTTTATTTTGAATGAGAAGAAATGGCAGAAGGCAGTGACAGCGCCAGGAGATTTTCCAGCCTTCTAAAAGGACCAAATCTGAGGCGTGGTCATATTTTGGCTTTTACAAAAGTCCTGAGGGAAACTTAATCGAAGATGGTCACCCTGTCTGCAGAACATGCCAGAAGAAAGTCACTGTAATGGGGAAACACTTCAAAACTACGAACGCAAGGCAAGTGGACTTTGACCTCAATACCAAAACTACGTCTGGGAAATATTAACGTGAAGCGAACGAACAAATTCAGTCAAGACTAGGGGGACATTTAAGGGATAATCAGGGCTTGACATTAACAACCGCCATTTGCGGGTGTAACGTTATTTTGGCTGCACACTAGCCACTCTGGCTGTTGAACTTATTATAGTCTTCTCAAAAGCCATCTGTTAATCGCGTTGCGCATTATAACCACTTACACGTGTTTCTATTGAGTTTATGAATGCGATGTCATCTCATAATCAGAGGCGTTCAGATTAGCCGGAGTTTAGTTCAGAGCGCGCACCACTCTCACTCTCACAAATCTGCACATTTAAAGCAGAGATAAACGTGCGATGTACGCAAGAGATTCACTCATCATACAGTGGTTGCCTGTTTTGGTCTATTTCAGCTGCGAAAATGGTTTCAAACAAACACAGCAGAGCCACAGCGCATCTGATATGACTGGCATAACGCTGGCAAATTTAGGGACCGTCTCAAAAGTTACATACAACATTGGTAACGTTATACACGTTTCAAACTTCAATAGCATTTGAAGAGAATGACAGTCATAAAACTGACTGTAAAGTGTTCATCTAAGTGTCAGGTATGATGCACACATTTTGATATTTAATTAAATAAACTGTCAAATCATATGGAAACATGGATATGCATTATTTCACTTGGATACTGTTTGGGCTCTTGCACAAAATATGCTGATTTAAATGCATCATTGCTGAACACTGTAAATATATTCTCAAGCAATATTCTCATCAGAGATAATATTAGAGATTATATTTACGACAAATTATTTATGCATTATGCGTTGCTATTGACGACAGCCATTATAAGGAAGGAAATCCCACAGAATCTAGCTTAAAAAAAGTGCATAGAGCTGCTTGATTTTTTTGTTGTTTGTTGATTTTCAAATATAAAACTTGTTGAAATGTTTTAAGTGTGTGCATCTGTTCTTTTTGAACACTTTCATCTCATTTGAACATAACCGTGATAATATTGATAACCGTGATAATTTCGTGATGTTAAATTTCCATACCGTTTCATCCCTAGTGCTTTCGTTGTCCGTGTATCAGCGTTGTTAAGGGAAGAGCGCATTCAAAATGTTCCGTTTCCAACCATAGCCTGTAAAATCTAGCACGCTGAAGTTCACGTGCGCATTCACGTCCTTTTGTGTTGATTTAAGTTGTAATAGGTTCATATTAATCTGATATAGGGTGCGTTTGGTTGAGTTTATTAACCAGCTAGCAAGCTCGGCAGGGTGGTGTTATTTCACAGTTTCAGCTCAAATGCTCGATATTATTGACTTGGTTATTTGAGACGGTCAATTTATAAAGATGTTTCTTTTTCAAAGACATTTATGCATCATAATCTAGCAGTTATTTTTTGTTTTATATGTTCATGTTTTCATATACCTGTTTTCATGTCACGTTTGTATTTGTCAACAACCATTTTTATAACAGTATTTTTATTATCTCAATGACGGACATGCCCCGCCCCCTGCACATGCCCCGCCCCCCAAGTCCTCGAGTACTCGTTTGAGAGACCTATCAATGATCGAAATGAGAAATTGACAAAAACGCCCATCCCTAGTATAAGCAACTTTCACAATAATTGTATGTAAGCAGCTTACGTACTGTGTTAAGAATACTGCCTTACAACCCCAGAGATCAAGATAATGGGAAATATAGTGAGAAAAACTCACTAAAGATGCAAAGCAAACATATACAATTTTGGAATGTATACGGCAAGAAAGGAGAGAAACATTTCGAAATGAAACGGTTAGAATATTCGGTAGACTTTATCCATTTTTGCTTTGCCTTTTATTCTCTGAAATTTTTTGGGGATCCCTTAGAACCTTCTAGAGGACCCCTGGGGGTCCCCGGACCCCAGTTTGAAAACCCCTGATCTATAGCCTGTAACACGCTCACGTTTATTTAATCATTTGCCAGGAGTAAAATTTACATATGTGCTTTAAACCAGATGCATTCACACTTTCGTCTGAAATGCGTCCCAGGCCACCTTCTGAATTGGTTTGTTTGAGTGATCGGATTTAAATCAGTCTCGAAAGAATTTCGGAAGGCTTTACTCCAGGTCTTTTCACAATCGGATAGATATCTGATCAGAGAAAACTAATGAAGCGACCAGTAACTCTTGCATCTGCACTGAAGGAACGCTCGCTACTGCTGCTGGCGGGGACACTAAACACAGCACGTCTTGACAGCAGTGTTAATTTCGTTGACGAATAATTTGCGTCATAATTTTCGTCAACAACCTTTTTTCACTGACGAAAACGAGACGATAACTAAATAAAAACTAGTGCTGGATGACAAAAACTATAACGAAAATCAACTGTCATTTTCGTCAACAAATAAAAACGAGACGAAAATGTTAGGGAGGGACGATTAGGGAAGAGATCCAGCCAGAACTGATGTCCTGAGTAACAGATGCGCACATTTGATTTGAACTGATCTAACCGCTGGAAAACACGGCGCTGTTGCGCTTCTACAGGCTCATCCCCAATCCAGCGCTCCAGACCGACTCACAATCAATGAACAACACACATTTACGCCAGGAAATTGTTTATGAACTAATGCTGATGAATAGTGACAATGTTTACTTTACGATGTTTATATAGTAATGTGTTTTAGACGGTTATATTTTATCTCCTCATCTGAACTTGAATGAGCTCCTGCAACTGCAATAATAAGGCAAGATTTCAAAATAAGAGTCCTGGTGTATTTCCAGCTGGTTTATAATTAAAAGTCAAGCATTATATATTCGTTTTTGCTTACACAAACTGTATTTAATTTCATTCCCATTTAATTCATAGTCAGGAGGAAAGACTAGTATTTGACACATATTAAATAAAGTATCAGGGTTATAATAGTTCACTAAAACCATTAAAAAAAAAACTTCATTACTTGAAATTAAATAAATGTTAACTGAAATAAAAAAAAATAAAAAAACTTATTTGAAGCTTTAGCTTAACATGATATACTAACTAAAACAGAAATACAAAGTTATAAAAACTATATAGATGTTTTTAAAAACAAATAAAAAAGTGAATTGAGCTCTCGTGTATTTTTAATGTTAAAAACAAAATGTCAAAATGTCAGTTCAAGTGACAGACGGTTATGTAATACTTAAATGCTTAATGTATTACAATTTAACTAATCTCTAGATTTTAGGAGACTAAATCTACTGTAAATTTAGTCAACTAAAATCTTATGATATTTAGTCGACTAAAACTAGACTAAAACTAAAAACAATTCAGGTGACTAAAATATGACTAAAACTAAATGGCATTTTAGTCAAAAGACTATGACTAAAACTAAATCAAAATATGCTGTCAAAATTAACACTGCTTGACAGTCGCGGTATCATGGTCTAGTTCAGTTCATGACCCCTTTAAATATAAAGAATTATCGGTATCAGCCAAAATTAATAATCAGTGTATCCCTAGTAAGATGCAGATTGGCTGGCTGTTTAATGTTAGGATTTTGTTTAAAATCCTTCATGTCACCGCCCGCAATATCAAGCCCCGCCCCCCTGATCAAATATGTTCCTGCCACTATTAAAAAAAAAAAAAAACATATATTATATAATGCGGTGTAGAAACGACACGGATATAGTACCTAGTGATAGCATGAACAACAGCAAAGTGAGCGAGACCAAGTCGAGCGCAGACTGCTGGTTGATCTCTGCAATGGCATTGATGGGCACGGTGAGGAGCAGAGAGACGCGGGAGAAGGTGGCACACTGCAGGAACGACAGCAGCACCGCAGACAACAGGAAGTAACCAGCGTGCATCACACACGTCCACAGAGCACGCAGGCTCAGGCCTAGGAGGAGAATCAAACATGTATCCAATACATAACCAAATATTAATATTGTTGAGTAGAGTACAAATGAATAAACAAGATGTACCTGCCCAGCCAAGATAGCCTTGGATCATATGCAGTCTGTCCTCCAGGCGATTCTGCATATTGTCCAAATACATCAGCATGTATCCCAGAGTCCCGTTCATGCGCTCCAGCTTACTGGTGAGCTCGGAGTAGAAGCGGGCCGTGGTGTTCTGCTGCTGGAGGAAGCCGTTCAGATTGAGCTCTGGATCATGGGATCAACACAAACAATCATTTCAGCTTAGCTGTTAAGACAGGGCTCACTCGTTTTTGATTTTTGCTAATACAGTGCTAGTATTAGCAAAATGGCTACGGCGTTCTGAGAGATCTCTAGGGAATTACTAGGATGTTTTAATGGGGTCCTAGTATGCCCTTTATGAAGTCATGATTTTGTTTTTGGGGAGTACTAGAAGTGTACTGCTTTCATGCTTGATTGTTCAAAAAAAAAAAAAAAAAAAAAAAAAAAAAAAAAAAAAAAGTCAGTCAGTCAAACCAAAAATTCTTCAGACACCAGATATTTTTTACTAGAGTGTGCAGGACACTATAGTTACTTTATCTAAGTGAAGACAGCTAAATGAAGTAAACTGTGACATATACCCAAAAATTCTTCATACAGTGACTACCAGTAAAACTGATTAACATTTGGGACCAAAATTCTTCAGACGCTTTGACCTGACCATGTTTTGCTCCAGTGATTTTTCTTTAATTGCTAATACGAACTTTTACACCACAGACTGAACAAAATTAAGCATTGCTTGGTCATCTAACTGTGTACTTAAATTTAACAGCTGATTGGTTGATTGTACTCCATTACATACCTTTCTATCAAAGTTATCTGACATTATGTTTTGATAAGTCCCTCCTTCCTACACAATGTTTATCTGATGTGAATGAAACACATCGACAATTTTAAATGACTGAAAAGATTATTGCCTTTCATAGACAGTGTATTTTACACACTATAAATGCATTGTTTTGCTAGTACGCATGTGTATTTAGAGGAACACGGTCTCCAGCACGGATCCAGCACGGTGTATAGTGTCCTCCAGCACATCCAAAAGACTTTCAGTGAATTTAAGGTCTGGGCCAAGCCTGCAGCTCTCCTCCCAGAAACTGAAGCTTCCGCGCCTCGATCGCCCCCCCAGGTGGCTGGTCCCAGTATAGCTCCTAAACCCCACCTCTCCATGTATTAAGGCCTGTTCACACCGGGACGATTTTCACACGCGTTTATCGCCGACGTTTAACGCCTCGTGACTAAACAATGGGCGCCAATGTGAGTGTGCACACCGACGCGCAAAACGTCAGGCGTAAAAGCGTAATTTAAAAAAAAACGCCTCGGGTTTGTTTTTTTATTTTGACGCGGCGCGTAAAAAACTGGCCGACCAATGAGATCAGCGCTTTAGTTCACGTGCCTGGAGCTGCTGAAGTGACAGTAAAACACGACTTGTTGGCGCTCAAGCACAAAACGCTCTTGCCGAGCACACATTGATACGACGAAGAGGAAGTAAGCAGACAAAGAAGAAGATGAACTGCTAATGCTGCTTGCCAGTTAGCAAAAAGTGTGTGAATGGTTTTGTCCATATACATAATATGTCTATGGTTTTGGCAAGCACGTAAATACTGTCTCTCTTCTCCTTCTGTGTGACAAGCGAGTGTCAGAGGCTTAAAGTGCCGCAGCACATCTTGTGTACCGGGAGCGCATCTACTGAATGTGCACGTTCACTCGGCGCAGCGCCTTTGAAAATCGCTTGGGTGTGAACACTCAAGACGCGCCGAAAAACGTCACGATAAGCGCACGCGATATTCGTCCCGGTGTGTACAGGCCTTTAGAATGGACGCGAGACACTAAACAATTCAATTACACTTCAAATAATTGTTTCCTACAGATGGTTTCCGTCATTTTAGGCAGTTTTTATCCTGATGATTTAATTTCAAGTGTTTGTTTTTAAATAGGTTTAGTTTTAGTTAGTTGATCCTATAAAAACGGGGGGTGTGACGCCATGATTACAGCTGAGAGTGACGGCTTCTCTGAGTGAAGTTGTAAATAAGGCACTAACAGACTTTTTTTCTGGATTTTTGGGAGGAGATAGGAGCTTTAGTTTTAATTTCCAAATTTCTATACCTGTTTATTTCACACCAACATAATGAATTATTCTGCATCTGTGAGTGTGGGCGGGCTTTTGATAATCGCGCCTCTACTTCCTGCTCTCTACTGCACAACTCCGGTCCCGAGATTTCAGCGCCGTGTGTGGGCCTACGAAAGCTTCAACTCTGGTCAGAGGAAGTCAATGAAGTTGTGTCGTCCATATTTTTTTACGGTCTATGGTCTGGACTCAGGAGCCGATTCATGTGTGAAAATGATTCGTCAAGCTTCCTCCCAACCAGGGATGTCGTTAGGCCTATTTTAGGGGGGCTGAAGCTACCCCAAAATGTTCCTAAGCCCCCCTAAATGATAAGAACAACAAACTATTTTATTTATCAATAACCGTATCCTCATTCATATTTAGACGCAACAAATTATATATATCCAGCTACAAAAAAATAGCCGAAAAGTCGGAAGTTGGACAGAAGTACAAAGAGTCATGGTGCGATCAAGATGATGCACCGCGTCTCGTTGCGTTGGTGTGAACTGTGGCAGCTTTCAGAGCGTTGGAGACCGGAGCGCTACTGCAAATAACTGGAGGATTCATCTTGTCTCGTCGTTACCAAGGTTATAATCGTTAACGAAAATGAACGAAAAAACGAAAACTAGGTGGGTTGTCGTTAACTGAAATAAAAATGAGGCATTACAAAAAAACGATAACTAACCAAATCTGTAATGCGTGTGTGGCAAAACTAACTAAAATAAAATTATAGATTAAATGTCCTTAGTTTTCGTCTTTATCAATGTCTTTCATAGAGCAAATAACGTTCAGCTGCATTTCCTTTCCCTGCGTCTCTCACTCACGCTCTCTCATATACACCGCCGTCTTCATGAGAACGAGTGTTCGACGTTGAAAGCAATTGCGCGAAAGGTTGGCATCTCGTGAACACCTTTACACAAAACACATTAAGTGGTATACAAATATTTTTAATTCAGAATATAATTGTCAGTGTTTTAATGTCGACCCGAGAAGCGATTGCTACTTTAGAAAGTTAGTCGCAAGTTTGAGGTAAAATATGCACTTGGGTTGTCGATGTCAAAACACTATATAAGCTGTGATTCAAATATTAAATAATGTTATGTCATTAGGCTATTGTATAGGGTCAATTTAGTATAGGGTGTGAAAACTGTACAGCTGTGGTATTTGTATAGGTTTAGCTCAATTTAGGTTTAGCTGTATATTTGTATTTTAGCTCAAAAATGGGATGAATACATGCGCGTTCTGTGTAATTAAATAGCATTCTGTGGACAACTTATCTTATATAGAGAGGAATTAGATATAGTATGCTATTACTTCATCATACATTTACATGAGCAGACAGATAGCATTTAAGTCATTGCTTATAGTAACTCATCAGGAGCAAAGTCTGGCCTAAGTAAATTCCCCCATGCAGCTTTGATGTGTCTAAAAGCTAGCATTACAGTAACTTTTCTTTAACAGAGTAGAAATGGAAGAAGAGGATATGTCTGTCACGATTTACTTGTTAACATTTTGGTTTCTTGACTGGTTGTTGACATAAGTGTAGCTCTAGATGTGAGTGCAAAGATTTTGCAAACGCAAGTTACAAATACCCTGGGGGCTTAGCCTTCCTACGTCCCTGCTCCCAACCATTCTTTCACAGTTTGAGCTGAGGAATCTTGACATGGTCATCCTGGAATATGGCCATGAAGAAATGTTGCCAAACATATACCATGCTAGAAACATAATAATCACTGCAATGATCCAATCATAGACTCGGGATGAAACGATTACCGGTTTCACGATAAACCACGATAAAATTTAGTGACGGTTAGTAATATCGTATAAAATTTAATTATCATTAAAACCGCGTGTGATTATCACGATTGTGAAAACTCGCGGTAAATCTTGTCCAGTCAGCGTCAGTCTGGCGCAGCGCACCGCTGTTTTAGAATGAGAAGAAATGGAAGAAGGCAGTGACAGCACTCTGGAGATTGTTCAGCCTCTAAAAGGACCAAATCTGAGGTGTGGTCATATTTTGGCTTTTACAAAAGTCCTAAGGGAAACTTAATCTAAGATGGTCACCCTGTCTGCAGAACATGCCAGAAGAAAGTGGCTTAATAGGGGGAACACTTCAAAACTACGAACGCAAGGCAAGTGGACTTTGACCTCAATACCAAAACTACGTCTGGCAAATTATAACGTGAAGCGAACAAATTCAGACAAGACTAGGGTGACATTTAAGGGATAATATTCAGGGCTTGACATTAACAACACCCATTTGCTAGCCTGGTTAAAACCAGACCATTCTCAGTAGTAACTGAGTTATGGTCTGGCAAAGCTTCATAGAAAAATAATTTCCAAAGGGGCGTCACCAACGGGCGTCGCTCAAATGCCTCTCGGCGCAATTGGATAGACCTAAAACCAATCAGAGCGATGAGGGAGATGACGTATGCAGAGCGACGGAGAAACATCTGAGACTCTGGCCGTTTCTCAATATGTGTTCTCGTCTGTACTTGTGTTCTCAAATAGGAAATGCCCCCGGTTTCCATTTCAGCAATCTGGTCACCTTACCTAAACCACATATTAATGTTTAATATATTATTTTTTAAATGTAAACGAAAAGAGGCAGGGTGTTTTATACTTCGTTTTATTATAAATATATAAGATAATCAATGTAGGCCTAGCTACGCGTTACCTGAACCACATTCGTGTGGCTATTATTATTATTATGTTTAATTTTTATTTTTTTATGAAATGAGGCAGTGGTGTTTTTGTTTGTATATGTAATGCAGGCAATGAAGTGTACATGACATTCCTTTCAGATGAACACAGTTATAAAAAAAAATAAAATGTCCTGGTTCTTTTAAGCATTATAAATGGCAGCGCAAAATTTGAGGCCCAAAAGAAGCACATCCATCAATTATAAAAGTGCTCCACACGGCTCCAGGGTGTTAATAAAGCCCTTCTGAAGCGAAGCGATGCATTTGTGTAAGAAAAATATCCATATTTAAACACTTATAAAGTCAAATATCGCCAGACTGCCTTCTGTATTCAACTTACACAGAAAGTGTAACGCCTGTCGCAGTTCAAAACGCATACGTTACGTCCAATGTCATACAGTTGTAGCGACTATGAGTCAGATAAAATAATAACTCAACGGGGAACTGAATTAAAATGAAAGACTCGAATGACACTATGTAGTATAAATAATTCAGAATTAATGTTTACACCTTAACTTATTCGTCCGCCGATATGTAAGGACTTAAAGGGGGCTCTGTTAAAGGGAAACATGTATATTTAGCTCAAATGAATGAATTTAATGAATTCATAGGGAATTTTGAGAGTCTATTTTACAGCCGAGCAAATGACTCGTCCAGCGTTCATTTGAACGGGCCGTAAATATCAACTCTGCAGCGGATATTAATATCCGAACAATAGTGAAACACTATTTAACAGCCAGGTAACTTAGATCGGCAGTTCAAGACATTAAATTGATAAGCACATAACACAAGAACAGTTATCTTTGAATACAAACGGAACTTTATTGACTAATCTAACACATCAAACTAATATCTAACATAAACACACACACTCGCACATTCACACGTTGCAGAAAGGAAGAAGGTGAGGAAAGAATAAGTTCTAAGAGAGAGAAATTATGAAATCCTAAGCAATCTATGCATTTATGAAACATGACCTGAAGAAACCATTGATCAGTAATTTAACCTCCTATCGTTTCTTAGGCAGGGTTATTACATTTGATCTAATGCACCAGTTCAGCTTGGAATCAAAAAGGCGTTACTTGCGTTTGGGTTTCGCGTGTCGTCTGACAAAGGGGGATTCCCTTCTCCTGGCTGTACAGGGATTTTCCCGGATCTTTGATTCGCTGAAGGTCTGGTCGACGTCTGGGGAGGCCGAACACGTGGGGTGTTGGCGGCTGGATGAAAGTCTTGTGGGCGTTGTTTGAAGTTGGAGCGCGCTGTTAGAAACTCGTTGTTGAGAGACTTTTACGGCGAAACTTTAACAGACCCGAGACTTAGCGGAAATAAAATAAACTTTAAGTAAAAGAAAGGAAAGTGAGAGAAAAGCAGATGGCCTGAATGAAATCGTTGTTAACCCATTTTCTCTGATGTTGGTCTGTCACGATCGTCAGATCGTCTCCTGGGAACTCCGTTCCGAACTCTCTCTGGTCATACTGCTAGGACTGAGCTCATCTCTGAACTGCGAACAGGCCGCGAACCAGCTCGAACCGAACTGGAACCGAACTTGAGCTGGACTCTGCACTGCTTCTGGTCTGAACTGTACAGAACTGTAGGGAACAGAACTGTGAACAGAACTGAGAACTGAACTTGAGAACAGAACTGAACTTTTCGTTCGTGTTCTGAGACTAAACTCAAACATTTGCCCATCCCCTGGATGGGTTCTGGCCAATTAGGCTTCAGGGGTGACTGTGTCTCCACCCCTCCCACAAAATTAGGTTATCTCTAGAATTTAGTTTCCTGCTCTTAAGCAGAGAGTAAATTTAGACCTAATTTCTTACTATAAGGACATGATCAATTCTATAAAGATTTCATTCAGCTCATCTGTTGGATTATACCCATACGAACGCACCGGTACCAAACACGATGCTTTTTCATCCACTCATTCAATAGTTACATAATTGCATGAATTGTGAGTAATATACATGCATGATAGTCATGTGTATTAGTTGTAAACACACTAACAAGTTATGTCGAAGGCTATTTGAATGAAAGTCCAATAATCAGTTATTTGATGTACTCCATAAGCTAACAGTTTCTGTGAGCTTACTCTGAGTTTTAGCTGTCACGTGGAGTTCATTGGCTGGTCATGCAAAGACAGAGGTCTGGTTGTTTCTTTGTCTTGTGACAACCACGAGCCTTTTGTCCTCTTTTAACTGAGTTTGGTGGCGAGTCCATAGGAAGTCAGAACTAGTAGCTCCGGGCAGAAACAAACCCCCCATCTCACTCGTGATGATGATGGTTTCCTGGAGCTGCATTGTGCTTTGTTGAAAAGGATGTTAATTTGATCGAATCATTGGAAGATTAACTCATCTATATGTCTGCGTCCATAATTGCTACACAGTCGCGCCAGTTACGCTTTTTTTGTAAGTTGAATACGGAAGGCGGTCCGCCGGAAGCTGGATATTTTACTTTATAACATGTTAAATATTGATATTGTTCTTACACAAATGCATCACTTCGCTTTAGGCCTTTATTAACCCCCTGGAGCCGTGTGGAGCACTTTTATAATGGATGGATGTGCTTCTTTTGGGCCTCAAATTTTGGGTTGCCATTCACTGCCATTATAAAGCTTGGATTAGCCAGGCCATTTTTAATATAACTGATTGTATTCGTCTGAAAGAAGAATGTCATATACACCTAGGATGACTTGAGGGTGAGTAAACCATGGGATAGTTTTCATTTCCCTTTTGAATCCCTTATATATATAAAAAAAGGGTAATTATTCCAAACTTTTGACAGGTAGTGCATCATTGGAGAGTAATCACCCATTTTATGGTAGATGTCCTGAGCACTTCCTCGGACCACAGCCAGGTCATCAAGAATCGCCTGATGTCCTTCCTGCACTTCTGCAGTCTGATCCTTCAGCTGCCCACTCACATTCTCTGTAAACGGAGAAAATTAAACGATCTAGAACCATATCCAATCAAATATGACTTTGCAGTAGGTCTGGGCGAGATGGCCAAACAATTATCTCGATAAAATCTTTTCAAATCAGTCGATATCGATAATTAATCACGATAAATGGCAAATATTTATTTTTCAAATTTAAGGGCAGATTTTTGCTCTTAAGTGAAAGTTGAAGAAACCAGACTGTTAATTGTGGTTAAGCTACGTTTTTTTGTCAGAATATGACAAACACTTCACGTTTTTGAATTCCTTTTCCAGTCATTTTTCCATAAAATAAATTTCTCCATAGAAATGAATGTCTTCATGTTCTAATAGGTGATATTGTTTCTAGTCATGAAACCGGTTTGTGTTGCCTGACTTTGGCATATATCTTCGGCACAGTTTGCAGTATTAATAATACTACATATTTTGTCTTAGAAATGCACATTTGACAGTAGTAGTAGCTTGAGTTAGGAGGATGCAGATGTAAATTTATGTTCATTAACAAAAACAGACGTCTGTAAAAATTGTAACAACCTAATTTTTTATATGGTGAAATATAAATATTATGACTGAGTTTTATTAAAATTAACCATTGGTCTTCCATAGTATCATAGATTTAGATCATGACGACCACAATTAAAAACACGGCGCATAGCTCTTCACTACCATGGTAAAAATGTATCTATATGGTTTCTATGGTATTTGTATGAAAAACAGTAGCCAAGCCTAAAAACATTTAGTATAAATGCACAAATTCTGTAGCTCAATCACAAAATACTGTATAATATTGTAATATTCCATTACTCCTTTTAATACACGTCTACATTAATACAATTCTATATGAATAGAATATCCCATATTTCTGCCACAGTACCATGGTGCAGTTAGTGTCATCCATGGTGGTGGTAGTAGTAAATCCATGGTTAATTATGGAGCTTATAGTTATTGATATCAATATCGCAATTTGATATATCATTTATCGACCCAGCCCTACTTTGCAGAGCTCATCAAGCCACTATTCAATTTAGGGGTGCACCGATCCGACTTTTTCAGTCCCGATACCGATACCGATGCCTGGGCTTTGTGTATCTGTCGATACCCGATACCGATCCGATATATTGTTGAATTAATAATAAACTGTATATCTTCCACCTTATACCTTCCTTGAAGAGACTAAAGGCACCAGACTTTACTAACTAAACATAACTAAGACAAAATAACAGATGTATGTAAGGTGTTGAATTCTTATTTATTTAAAAACAATTGTGCATTCAAATCTAAAATAGAATGTAATCTAACTTCTTTAAATAAATAAAATGTAGCAGTGGAAACAAAAAACAGTGTATTGGTCAAACATACAATAGTAATCTGACAGTTACCAAACATTTTTTACACTACAGATAATTGTTTTGGTATATAATCATATCAATATTAAAAAGTAGCATTACAAATTAACAAATAGTCTCATTTTCTACCATATGCAATTTAATAAAAATGTTCAGCTAGCTAATAACAACTTTGTTCTGGTTTCACCTCACTCCAGATTAAATGATTGTAGGCTAGGCCTATTTATTTTACTACACATTGTCAACAGAAATAAGATGAAATACTGTTGATAATTAAAAATAATTCTTACTACCCACTCTTGCTAAAATGGGTAAGCACACTTGTGTTCTCATTTCAGTTGCGTTCTGAGTAAATTAATAAACTGAGTTCATGAGTTCAGTGTTGGACGGATCAGTTGTTCTGGCCAGTCGTTAAAATGATTCGGTTCAAAGGAGTCATTAGGTCACGAATCGGACATTAGCAGACGCGTTGTGTGCGAATCCCGTCTGTTAGAACATCGCGAAAGATGTCAACACAGAGAAAACACTTCATAACTGGATATAATTTGTCTCCCGCTTATTGAAAGTATGCTTTATGTCAGCTGGTCAGAGAAGAGTCAATGTTTTTTGAGCGCAATTCACACCCAGTGATAATTCAAGGACAAAATTGTCCGAATGTGTCACGTGCAACATGGTTTCGGTCTTCCGAGCTTTTGATTTGGATTAATATGTGAAATATGAGAGCGAACACTGATTATTTTGAAGACCCAGAGAGCGCGCGCGGGGGAGGAGCTCTCAGATCGGTCTCTCTGTCACGCAGTCACAAGCGCAGCATCTGTTCTACATCACTCGTAAATCACAATAACTCATCAAATTAGGCTTTGGCCGTCAAAAAAATGTCAATGCAGGAAAGACCCTGACTTTGCAGTAATACCCTCGAAACAGCGACGAACTAGTTGGCGTGGCAAGCGTGAAATATCTCCTCCACACAGCCGACTCTGGCTCGCTCACTTCTAGCATGCGACACACGTGAAGCTGACGAATGACGTAGGTTCTGCTGCGACGGAAAAAAACACCTGGATCGGCTTGTGGATCTGTTAATTTTTCCGATCCCCGATCCAGCTATTTTGTCAGTATCGCGGCCGATATCCGATCCTAATATCGGATCGGTGCACCCCTAATTCAATTTTATACATTGATAAAGAGAATTCACAGGTCATGCTTGAAGAACATGCATCTATCTGTGACTGACCCATTCTTTGTGTAATGCCCTGAATTAATTGAGCCACCAGCAGCTGCCCGGTGCTGATGAGGGCCTTCTCCTGTGCCAATCTCTGCAGATTTTCACCGATAGAAGCGTCCAGCTGCTCCTGCCCTTCCTTTAGGGCCCCTTGCTGGTGCTGTAGGGCACTGTGACCCTCCAGCAGCCTGTCCAGTGAGGCAGTGGTCATTTCCCTCAGCTCGTTCTGACCCTCCTGCAGAACAACATGAATAAAGAACCAGGAAAGTCAAACTGAAATTGCATTCACAACATCCTATTTTACCCATAATCTGGCATTTCACAATGAGATGGGATAAAAGCAAGAAAAAGCAGGACTTGATTATATCCGTGATTATATCCGTCTCATCTATCAAAGGAACAAATGCATGGATTTCTTTGAAAATAGGCTCATTCTACAAGTCCCCTAGAGTTAAATAGTTGAGTTTTACCATTTTTGAATCCATTCAGCCGATCTTTGTATCTGGCGGTTGCACTTTTAGCATAGCTTAGCATACATCATTGATTCTGATCAGTCCATTAGCATCTCATTCAAAAAATGACCAAAGACACTTTCAATATTTTTCCTATTTAAAACTTGACTCTTCTACAGTTACATCGTGTGCTAAGACAAACTGAAAATGAAAAGTTGCGATTTTCTACACCTATATGGCTAGGAACTACTTTCTCATTCCTGCGTAATGGCTGCAGCGGCGCAAGGATTGGTTGGTATTCTGTGAAACATGGTGGTAGTTACACCTTCGTCTTACTATCACAGCCCTTTACTACACACAGAACCATGGCTAATCACAGGTAAATCCACAACACAATTTGTCGGCTGCAAGCCTGAAACTTTCTCTGCAACTACACAAACTTAATGCCGGTCACATTGAAAGTTTCCTAGCTGGGCTACTTTCAGGCGCTGTAATATCATTGAGCTGCTGCAGCCATGGTACGGCCGCGAAGATCCGCGACTATTACGCAGGAATGAGAAAGTAGTTCCTAGCCATATATGTGTAGAAAAATCGCAACTTTTCATTGTCAGTTGGTCTTAGAACACGATGTAACTGTAGAAGAGTCAAGTTTTAAATAGGAAAAATATTGAAAGTGTCTTTGGTCATTTTTTGAATGAGATGCTAATGGACTGATTAGAATCAATGATGTATGCTAAGCGACTGATTAGAATCAATGATGTATGCTAAGCTATGCTAAAAGTGCTACCGCCAGATACAAAGATCAGCTGAATGGATTCAAAAACGGTAAAACTCAACTATTTAACTCTAGGGGACTTGTAAAATGAGTCTATTTTCAAAAAAAGTGGAGTGTTCCTTTAATCTATTCATGGATTGAGGAGGACTATTGCCCTCCGGAAACACTATTGGGACGGGAAGGCTGAAGAACAAGTTAAAAGTTCACCCAAAAGTGAAAATTACCCTCACCCTCACCCTCAAGCCATCCTAGGTGTATACGACTCTTTCAGACGAACACAATCGGAGATATATTAAAACATAGCATTGCTCTTTCAAGCTTTATAATGGCAGTGAATTAGCCTGGCTCCGCCCTCCTACGTTCTTCCGCTCAATTTAAATTTTCCTTCAGTTCTCCGTCTGGGACTGCGGCATATTCTTAGGTTTTCTCCGAACAAGTTTTTACCGGTCCAATCAGTGAACAGAGGGAGTGGCTGAGAACGATGACGTTGATGTCGTGCGCTAGTTTGAGTTGTAGTTCAGTAATGGCGGCGGAGAAAGATGATCATCTTGGTTCCGGGGTGACTTGTCTCCACCCTCCCATAAATTAGGTTATCTGTGGTCATTTATTTTCCTGCTCCAAGCAGAGAGTAAATTCATTATATTTATAATTTTTACATGAAATGTTTGTTATATAATTTTTTTAGTTAAAAAGGA
The DNA here is from genome assembly GCF_949357685.1 of Gobio gobio. Classification (NCBI taxonomy): domain Eukaryota; kingdom Metazoa; phylum Chordata; class Actinopteri; order Cypriniformes; family Gobionidae; genus Gobio; species Gobio gobio. The sequence goes on along the minus strand of NC_137121.1, from coordinate 34,728,693 downwards.
TGTTTTGTTATAGCTTTTGGAGCAAAGAGCAATCTTGCAATACCACAGCGTGACACATCATGGTGTTCTCCGTTGGCCAGTTAAAAATTATATTTTAAGCATTTCTTTACCTTAATACACACGTTTTGAAATGGAGGAAGACGAAATTGAAAAGACTGTTGAGCCAAGAAAAGACTTTTGAGCCAAGAAAAGACTGTTGAGCCAAGAAGTCAAGCTTCTCTTAAGCTGGGCATACACGGTGTGATTTCTGCGCAATTTCAGCAAGGTTACCTACTCACACTGTACGAGTAGATCGCATGCTATGTAAAAGCCAAAGCTTGCGGTTTATGTGCTCACACTGTGAGGTCCGATCGTCGAGCGCGACTTGTCTGCTCACACTGTACGAGTGAAATATTTGCGATAAAACCCCCGTGCCTAGTGCGACGATGGACCATGGTGTAGGCCAGTGTTTCCCAACCTTTTTTCAGTCATGGCACCCTTTGAAAAAAGTTTTTACATTTTGTGGCACCCTTTGAACCGGTCCGGGTAAGACACCTCTGGCCACTGGGTGGGGTTATGGCAATTTGACGGTGGGAGAATGAAGGGACATTGATTTCTTAAGTTATTCACGACTGCCGGCTGTGTAAAGACATTGTTTTGTGCCGCTATTTTGTATTGAAGTCTATGGGAAGTCTAGTTTATTTTCCCCTAAAAAGGGGTAGAGAGAATAAAATGTGGCGCTGCTATAATTGAGCTCACTGAAGCGGTTTTCATCCGAACAGGCTCTCTGTCAGTCGGACCTGCAACGTTTTTTTTTCTCTGGTTGGTGTGTGTGTGTGTGTGTGTCTTTGTGTCTGTGTGTGTGTGTGAGTGTGTGCGCGTGCGCATGCCATGCGTGCGAGGGGGTGGGTGGGGTGGTACACATAACTGATGATGATTGGTGGGTGGGAGACAAGGTTGATGTTGATAGGTTGAGTTCACACACACACACGCATATGCACAGTCACACACCGACGACCAGGAGGAGTCAGACCCATGGCAAGTCCAACCACTTCAAAAGGTAGCTTTTGCAAACCCGAAGTATAGGCACTACTTTTCCCTCGTTGAGGGGAAAGATAAGAATGTTTATGTAACGTGCAACTTATGCCCAGGAAGAAAGAGTCTCTCCACGTCAGTGGCAAGTAATACTAATCTAATGAAGCGCCTCATATCACATACCGCCACAAAATGAGTGGCTAAAAACCCAGGTGATAATGTGAGCTCCACTACCAAAGGAGTAGCATAGTACTGATTTTCATTGATTCACTGATTTTTGACATATTTTCACTATAGTAGGTCTACTGATAATATTTACAATAATGTCTTGAATTTGATAGGTGCCTCTCACATTGTCCCACAGCAACATTACAATAGTGAACATTAATGTACAATTTTTTATAATAATTTATTCTATTTAGTTCCAATTCATTCATTTAACATATTTAATATTGGGGGCATCCAAGTTTTGAAAAAAAAAAAAAAAAAAAGTAACAGTAGTTACTTTCCCTGGTAATTAGTTACTTTTATAATGATGTAACTCAGTTACTTACTCCGTTACTATTTGTAAGTAACTAGTAACTATAGCTAATTACTTTTTTAAAGTAACGCGCCCAACACTGGTTAAACCACACTAATTTCACACACAACCAGTGAGATGTGTTCTCAAGCATGTATGGCTAAATTTCCATTAACCATATTTGATGAGCTCTATGAATATGTGCTGATTAATGGTTATATGTGAATAAAAGCGTAAACTAAATCTGGGACAGGAATCTGAGGTTTCATGAAACATCTCACTTTTCCCATGGTTTCACAGACAAGGCTTAAGCTAGACTAAAATGCATGTTTGGGCTGTTTTAACTGAAAGCATATCTGTAAATATGTCAGCGCCATTGTTCTGTCTCAAGATGCACACCAGTAATGTTAAAGGCACATTTATGAAAGCTACTTAAATGTCCTAACTGAGCTAAGGCCTAATCTAAGCCCTGTCTGTGAAAGCAGGTATTAGTGTTTCAAAGATGAATAAAAGTCCTATGGGTTTGGAATGGCTTGAGGGCGAGTACATTGGGTGAACTAACCCTTTCAGATTTGAGAGAATCTACACACATGCCAAATGTTAAAGTACATTTTTCAAATGTGTTTGTTATCATTGCTGTAACCTTACAATAGTGTTAACCAGCATTGACAACTGGCAACATTTTAGAAGAGCTGCCTTACCAACAGCAGTAACCTATAACAAATGCCCACGTCATTACTGGACAGCCGGTTAACATTTTGACCAGCTGAGCGACCTTGGCGTGTTCAAAGCCAATTCACACTAAACGACAGGCCGCAATAGCCACTTTGCCTGGTTTTGTCAGATCACTGTATAACCCCTGTCTGCGTCTGTTGCCGTTGGTCGACATCAGTTCAGTCGGTGAAAACGAGCACTAACCAACAGCAACAGATGTTTGTCGGGATGTGGAACGTCTGAGAAGTGACGTACTGTAATGTGGTGATTGTCTGCATTGGTCGGTGGAGTGTGAAAAAATAAAAAAATAAAGTTATTTATAACACACCTTTAGATCTTTCATAGCATCCAGTTGACTACTTGCGGTGGAAATCAGGGCGTTGACGGTTAGCTCCGCTCGCTTGCGAAAGTGCTGCTGGCGCGCGGCATAACACACGGCACGCGCTCGGTTACTGACAATGTGATACGCATTCCACGTGTCCGAGTCCATGTCCGCTGTGCACTCTTTGATAGACTGCAGAGAGAGAGAGAGAGAGAGAGAGATATCTAAACTACATGACTAGAAATACTTGTTTAAACTGACAGAATGACAAGTATTTCACTGAAAAACAGTTCAGCAGGTTCAGGACCTACAAAATGGCAAAACACACATACCATTTCTTCAGTGCAAGGGTAAGTCCTGCGACCCTCCACCTCTGATTGGCAGTTGAACAAAGCCACGCCCAGTTTGGCCAACTGCTCTTCTGACAGGCCGCTGCAAGTGGCTTTGAGCTGAGCAACAACCTATTAAAAAAGCAGCATACAATGTCTATCAGCAGAATAACTAAAGTCTTAAAGTCTGCATGAAGTGGCTTGATGAACACAGTGTCAGTGTTTTAACACATTTCCAATTGTAACAACAGGCTAGTTTGAGAGGAGCAAAATCTGCAGAGAGCCGGTGATCTCCGCAAGATGCATGCCAGTAAGAAATGTGTCAGTGTGGTCCAACTTGCTCTCATGTCAATCTAAAATGTGGCAAAAAAAGTAAAAATGTATGGAAAACACTTATTTAGGGGGATATAAAATACTTATTATAAGCATAATAATGGGTCGCTTGTTCATCACATTTAGGTTTCATATATGCAAGAAGTGACAACTGTCCATCATTTGAGTGATAGATATAGATATAGAGATATATATATATATATATATATATATATATATATATATATATATATATATATATATATATATATATATATATATATATATATATATATATATATGTGGGCGAAAATGCCTTGTTGATGCTAGAGGTCAGAGGAGAATGGGCCGACTGATTCAAGCTGATAGAAGAGCAACTTTGACTGAAATAACCACTCGTTACAACCGAGGTATGCAGCAAAGCATTTGTGAAGCCACAACACGCACAACCTTGAGGCGGATGGGCTACAACAGCAGAAGACCCCCCCGGGTACCACTCATCTCCACTACAAATAGGAAAAAGAGGCGACAATTTGCACGAGCTCACCAAAATTGGACAGTTGAAGACTGGAAAAATGTTGCCTGGTCTGAAGAGTCTTGATTTCTGTTAGACATTCAGATGGTAGAGTCAGAATTTGGCGTAAACAGAATGAGAAAATGGATCCATCATGCCTTGTTACCACTGTGCAGGCTGGTGGTGGTGGTGTAATGGTGTGGGGGATGTTTTCTTGGCACACTTTAGGCCCCTTAGTGCCAATTGGGCATGGTTTAAATGCCACGGCCTACCTGAGCATTGTTTCTGACCATGTCCCTCCCTTTATGACCACCATGTCCCCATCCTCTGATGGCTACTTCCAGCAGGATAATGCACCGTCACAAAGCTCCAATCATTTCAAATTGGTTTCTTGAACATGACAATGAGTTCACTGGACTAAAATGGCCCCCACAGTCTCCAGATCTCAACCCAATAGAGCATCTTTGGGATGTGGTGGAACGGGAGCTTCGTGCCCTGGATGTGCATCCCACAAATCTCCATCAACTGAAAGATGCTCTCCTATCAATATGGGCCAACATTTCTAAAGAATGCTTTCAGCACCTTGTTGAATCAATGCCACGTAGAATTAAGGCAGTTCTGAAGGCGAAAGGGGGTCAAACAAAGTATTAGTGGTGTTCCTAATAATCCTTTAGGTGAGTGTACAGTATGTATTTATATAAGATATATATATATATCTCAGGAGAGGAGAGGAGAGGGAGAAGGAGACAGGGGCGTAAATCACGGGGGGGACGGGGGGGACAGGACCCCCCCAATCTGAGGGCTGTCCCCCCCTAAAAACCATGCTGAGTATTGTAAATAATATAATGATATATACTTAAAATACATGTGTAAGTAGTAAAACAATACAAAAGCAAACAGGACAAAAAAATGCGTTTAAGTTTAGAAAAATGTTGAGTTCCCCCCTCCCCCCTTGCCCCACAGTGGTTTGATCCACCGCGCACCTCAACTAACTTAACGTTACCCATAGAACGTAAAAAAAACTACAACACAAGTTTGGGGAGACAACAAGCCCTTCAGACAGCAGTTATGAAACTCCAGTAAGCTGTCAATACTATTTTATTCACTTTAAACATCAGATGAACTCTTTCGGACTCTTTTCTCTTTAATACAGATTAGGCAAAACACTGTTAACATCACTTGCCCACCGCGGCACCGCCCCGGGCCACCGTCGTTTTAATTTTTATAGTAATAAAATAATTTTGTTTAGTTAGAGAACAGACACAACAATTAAAAACTGAATGTGTCTGCTCAATACAGCACGAGCCGAACAAGAGTCAGATTTCGTTAATCACCAGAGCAAACAGCTGACAGACAAGATGATCGCGGAACATTTGGTTTCAAAGCGACATGTAAAAGTGCCTATTTAAGGGAGTGTGTCATTGTACTGTTTTCTTGCTGTGTTTTTCATTAAGAATAATAGGCTAATGAACCCATAATTCAAGCAACCCGAACCCGCCCTCGAATTGGCGCTAATTCTAAATCTAAAGTATATGCGGACGGCCGCTCCGCCAGATCTGTGTTGGGCTTGCTGCAGTTGAATATCTAAAGATCTGAATATCATAGTATAAAATACTATGTGTAGGATTCGAGATAATTTAATAATTATAATATGACTGCGTGGGGAACCTTACTCATATTTAAACAACTATCGTTTTGTGTTGTTGGTCAGATAAAATGACAGAGAAAAGAAAAACGGACATTAGATCATTTTTCAGTGCACCAAAACGCCAAATAAGCACAACATTTTTTTTTTTTTTAAATATTATTATATTTTTTTTTTGTGGTACACATATCCTTACAAGTACGATTTTGGTTGTATTATTTGTGTCCCCTTCAAAAATTGCTCTTGAGAAATTTCATGTTTATCGTCCCCCCCAACTGTTAGATGAAATTTACGCCCCTGGAAGGAGAGTGTAAAAGAATAAATAAATAAGTTCAAATAACATCTTAGCTTCTGCTGTTATCGATTTTGTTTAAAAAAAAAAAAAATCATGCTATAATAGTGTAGTAGTGTGCAGAATTTTTTTTGTATGGTAAAACTAGTGCACACATTCACTCGCTTACCCGAAAATGGCAGCTGTCCAGAGGACTGAGTTCCATGTGCTTCACTTCAGCCAGAAACTTCTCATCCACAACACTCATTTCAAAGGCCGGGGTCTCTCCCTGGAGCAGAATGGAGGCGACCGCTTCCTGTGGAGGAGCCGGAGCTGGAGCTGGTTCTGGCTTCTTCAGCCAGTCAAAGAAAGCATCCACCTCACCATTCGGCACACTCAACAGCCACAGCGTCACAAACCAGGGACCCATCCTAAGTTATGACCCTGCACACACAGCAAATTGAAACGGATAATGAGGCGGACAAATGCGTAAAAGACATCAAATAATTTCCTTATTTTCAGTTTGATCCTGAAAATGCAACAAGAATGCAACTATATACACGTGTATGGCATGATGAGCATTTGAAACCACCCTGTATTCTCCATTATTGTAAAGGTGATTTGTTACACTACACTGACTACACAAATACTTGTCTATCAGGAAACCATACACTTCACATTTGAGAGCAGAGAATACTGCTCATTTTTTCAAGATTTTAATAGCTTATTTTATTTACTTGGCAGTTTTTTGTATCTTTCAAATTTGGCTAATAACACATTTTTCTGTGAAACTCAGAACACATACTTATAATTTTGACTTTACAGAGAGTTTAAGTGTCAAAGCTTTTAATTCACAAAAAGCTTATAATCAATTTCAAACTTCTAACATATGCATTACATGGGACTTTGAATATTAAAAAAAAATAAATAAATGAATGTAGTCCATCATGCTGCTTTACGATTTGTTACTGGTGCAAGTGTCCATACACACCATTGTAATGTAAATTAAATGACAAAATGGACTTGGTGCTTGAGGAGGAAAGACCATATGTTGACTTATTTTAAAAGCTCTACTGGGCAAATTACCGCAGTATATTTCTAGTTTGTTGACATATTGTACAAGTGTCTATAATACTAGATCAACCAATATACTTTTACTTAAGATTCCAATTTTTAATACACAGGTAGATTTTTCTAATTATGCTCCGTATGCATGGAATGAGCATCAAGGTATACTACATATGAAATATGCACCCAGGGCTCACATTTTTACTTGCCCTGCCAACATTTTAACTGGCCACACCACAAAAAATAAATAAATAAAATTATTCGGCCTAGTTATTGTTTTTGATCCATGCAACCTTAATAAATAAGGTTGACTCCAAAAAGCCTAACTCAAATACATTTTAAATATTGTTAAAGACAGGCAGTAATGAAATAAACAAATAATAGAATCACGAGCAACAGCACAAATAAATACAACAGAACAAACATACATTTTTCAGGTTTTTCATAGGTCTAAACTCCATTTCCAGGTACAGAAATAGTAGTGAAATGTAAAATATCACTTCATAGTCTTCACTGTATAACTATAGATTAACTCTTATTAAAATCCCCTCTTGCCTTGTTTAAAAATATTCTAAAGTCTGTTTTTTATGGGACAGTATAAATGTTTTTTTTGTAGATATGGATGCGTTTTGCTTGTGGTGTCATGTACCTTTTTGTAATTTAGGTCTTGTGCTGGTAGAATATATATTTTCTCTCAATGGGACCTTCCTGGTTAAATAAATAAATAAAAGTGTGCACCATTGACACTATCCCAGTGTGTCTGTCCGTGGGATTGAAACATGCCCGGGCTTGGATCCTCAGCTGACTGGAGTCACAGACAGTGCACCAGAACGGTCAGATTGCACATTATCTCACTAATGCAGCGTTGATTTTACAAACTGTGCTGGACTTTAACGACCTGCATTTTATTCGGAAATGCATGTTATGCAGTTACTTTAGGATATATATTCAAATGCACGATTTAATCCAGATAGCATTGACCGTCTGAAATAACACATTCTCTTGACTTACCTTCAAATGCGGCACACACAGACTGCTGAATAAAACTTCAGATGAGATTAATCCATTAATAACGCAACAGCTGAGCAGTGAATAAACTCATCCAAACGCTCTTGTGAGGATTCGACTGTTTAAATGGACTCGCGTCAGCCAATCAGCGACAGCGTGACGCTAAAGAAGCATCGCGAGATTTGCTGGGTGAAACTGGCGCGAGATTTGACGAGACTCGAGTGTTTTGTGAAAGTCGGAAATGGGAGATTGTTTATGATAAAACAAGCGATTTATACTGTCGTATTATACGCGTCAGTTATGTAATAATACACGTATGTAAGGCTAATATGTTTCTGAGCGTCTAAAAAAAGATGTTTTTGTTTGTGGCTTCTGGATACAGTGTTGAATTGATCAGATAGTTTCTGGGATGGAATCTAAACCGGTTCCCGTGAAGCTCGTGAACGCGGCTCCTCCGTACGGGCACATGATCGCTCACGAGCGGTGGAGGGGATCGACGCTCGCGCAGGGATTCAAAGGTGATGCACGACTGTGTGGGTTTGGATACTTTGGACGTAAATAGAGATAATAAACCCCCTTAAGACACGTTCATGTTCACGTTCAACATTCTTCTGATGTTATAAACGTTTTTGGAGTTAAAGTGAGTGAAACTGTTGCTGCTGTTTGTTTAAACAATGATGTGTCCTATCCTAGATGCCCACGATACAGTATATTCATACCTGTTATTACGCAGGCGTGACACAATTGGAGCGAGACACAATTAACGTTTGAGCTTGAAACTTATTTATTTACTATATATGAAGTGTGTGTGTGTGTGTGTGAGAGAGAGAGAGAGAGAGAGAGAGTTTCTTCTATTTTTATGTTCATATTCTTAGCTCTGGCAATATTGTATTATTTACATTCACTTCCTGTGTCCTCGTAAAACCAAATGGCTTTAAAAACAACATACTAAACTCCACTGTATTTTTGGGAAATTTGTTGTGATGGGCAAGTTTAGGGGTTGTGTGTGTGTGTGTGTGTGTGTGTGTGAGAGAGAGAGAGAGAAAAAGAGTGTGATGGGCAGGTTTAGGTGTTGTGTGTGTGTGTGTGTGTGTGTGTGATGGGTAGGTTTAGGGGTAGTGTGTGTGTGTGTGTGTGTGTGTGTGTGTGTGTGTGATGGGCAGGTTTAGGGTGTGTGTGTGACGGGCAGGTTTAGGGTGTGTGTGTGTGTGTGTGTGTGTGTGTGTGTGATGGGTAGGTTTAGGGGTTGTGTGTGTGTGTGTGTGTGTGTGATGGGTAGATTTAGGGGTTTTGTGTGTGTGTGTTTGTGTGTGTGTGTGTGTGTGTGTGATGGGTAGATTTAGGGGTTTTGTGTGTGTGTGTGTGTGTGTGTGTGTGTGTGATGGGCAGGTTTAGGGGTTGTGTGTGTGTGTGTGTGTGTGTGTGTGTGTGTGTATGTGTGATGGGTCGGTTTAGGTGTTGTGTGTGTGTGTGTGTGTGTGTGTGTGTGTATGTGTGTGTGTGATGGGCAGGTTTAGGGGTTGTGTGTGTGTGTGTGTGTGTGTGTGTGTGTGTGTGTGTGTGTGTGTGTGTGTGTGTGTGTGTGTGATGGGCAGGTTTAGGGGTTGTGTGTGTGTGTGTGTGTGTGTGTGTGTGTGTGTGTGTGTGTGTGTGTGTGTGTGTGTGATGGGTAGGTTTAGGGGTTGTGTGTGTGTGTGTGTGTGTGTGTGTGTGTGTGTGTGTGTGTGTGTGTGATGGGCAGGTTTAGGGGTTGTGTGTGTGTGTGTGTGTGTGTGTGTGTGTGTGTGTGTGTGTGTGTGTGTGTGATGGGTAGGTTTAGGGGTTGTGTGTGTGTGTGTGTGTGTGTGTGTGTGTGTGTGTGTGTGTGTGTGTGTGATGGGTAGGTTTAGGGGTAGTGTGTGTGTGTGTGTGTGTGTGTGTGTGTGTGTGTGTGTGTGTGTGTGTGTGTGTGTGTGTGTGTGTGTGTGTGTGTGTGTGTGTGATGGGCAGGTTTAGGGTGTGTGTGTGACGGGCAGGTTTAGGGTGTGTGTGTGTGTGTGTGTGTGTGTGTGTGTGATGGGTAGGTTTAGGGGTTGTGTGTGTGTGTGTGTGTGTGTGATGGGTAGATTTAGGGGTTTTGTGTGTGTGTGTGTGTGTGTGTGTGTGATGGGTAGATTTAGGGGTTTTTTGTGTGTGTGTGTGTGTGTGTGTGTGTGTGTGATGGGTAGATTTAGGGGTTGTGTGTGTGTGTGTGTGTGTGTGTGTGTGTGTGTGTGATGGGTAGATTTAGGGGTTTTGTGTGTGTGTGTGTGTGTGTGTGTGTGTGTGTGTGTGTGTGATGGGTTGGTTTAGGGGTTGTGTGTGTGTGTGTGTGTGTGTGTGTGTGTGTGTGATGGGTTGGTTTAGGGGTTGTGTGTGTGTGTGTGTGTGTGTGTGTGTGTGTGTGTGTGTGTGTGTGTGTGATGGGTAGATTTAGGGGTTTTGTGTGTGTGTGTGTGTGTGTGTGTGTGTGTGTGTGATGGGTAGATTTAGGGGTTTTGTGTGTGTGTGTGTGTGTGTGTGTGTGTGTGTGATGGGTAGATTTAGGGGTTTTGTGTGTGTGTGTGTGTGTGTGTGTGTGTGTGTGTGTGTGTGTGTGTGTGTGTGTGTGTGTGTGTGTGTGTGTGTGTGTGTGTGTGTGTGTGTGTGTGTGTGTGTGTGTGTGTGTGTGTGTGTGTGTGTGTGTGATGGGTTGGTTTAGGGTGTGTGTGTGTGTGTGTGTGTGTGTGTGTGTGTGTGTGTGTGTGTGTGTGTGTGATGGGTTGGTTTAGGGTGTGTGTGTGTGTGTGTGTGTGTGTGTGTGTGTGTGTGTGTGTGATGGGTTGGTTTAGGGTGTGTGTGTGTGTGTGTGTGTGTGTGTGTGTGTGATGGGCAGGTTTAGGGGTAGGGTTAGTTTAAGAGGAGAGAACACACAGTTTGTACAGTATATAAACCCTTGCGTGTATGGAGAGTCTCAGACGGCTGACGAGCTGCTGCTGCTCTGCTCTGTCTCGCAGGCGGTGTGAAGATGATCTTCGAGGAGGAGCTGGGAGTCGTGGACTTCTGTCTCGGGAATAAGACGTGTGTCCTCTATGTGTCAGAAAGCGATCTGGTGGCAGGGAACGGCTACAGGAGGAAGATTGTCCGATTCAGAAATGTAAATAACCGATTTGATCTGCTTTTGTCTGCTATTCTAAAATTGTACTTTTATTTCATATTCTGATCGTTTACATTTTAAATATAGGCAGTCAAACATTTGGAATAATTAAGTATTTAAAATTTTTTTTTAAAGAAGTTTCTTCTGCTCACCAAGGCTTATTTTGTTATTTGGTCAAAAATGCAGTAAAAACAGTGATATTGTGAAAATATCGTGAAAATATTGTGAAATATTTTTCTATGTTTTCTATGTGAAAATTTTAAAAGATAATTTATTCCTGTGATCAAAGCTGTATTTATCATCATTACTCCAGTCTTCAGTGTCACATGATCCTTCACTAATCATTCTAATATGATGATTTGATGCTCAAGACACATTTATGATTGTTATCGATATTGAAAACAGTTTCTGCTTCATATTTCAAAGATTACAAATAATCTCTATTTCAAATAAATGCTGTTCTTCTGAACTTTCTACTCATCAATAGCCAAAAAAAGGATCTCACGGATCATGTGACACTGAATGATGCAGAAAATTCAACTTTGATCTCAGGAATAAATGACATTTTAAAGGGTTAGTTCACCCAAAAATGAAAATTAGCCCATGATTTTCTCACCCTCTTACACTCTTTTATGATGGATAGATGCACTTATATGATGGATAGATGCTCTTTTATGATGGATAGATGCTCTTTTATGATGGATAGATGCACTTTTATGATGGATGGATGCTCTTTTATGATGGATAGATGCTCTTTTATGATGGATAGATGCTCTTTTATGATGGATAGATGCTCTTTTATGATGGATAGATGCACTTTTATGATGGATAGATGCACTTTTATGATGGATAGATGCTCTTTTATGATGGATAGATGCTCTTTTATGATGGATGGATGCTCTTTTATGATGGATAGATGCACTTTTATGATGGATAGATGCTCTTTTATGATGGATAGATGCTCTTTTATGATGGATAGATGCACTTTTATGATGGATAGATGCACTTTTATGATGGATAGATGCTCTTTTATGATGGATAGATGCTCTTTTATGATGGATGGATGCTCTTTTATGATGGATAGATGCACTTTTATGATGGATAGATGCTCTTTTATGATGGATAGATGCTCTTTTATGATGGATAGATGCTCTTTTATGATGGATAGATGCACTTTTATGATGGATAGATGCTCTTTTATGATGGATGGATGCACTTTTATGATGGATAGATGCACTTTTATGATGGATAGATGCTCTTTTATGATGGATAGATGCTCTTTTATGATGGATAGATGCTCTTTTATGATGGATGGATGCTCTTTTATGATGGATAGATGCACTTTTATGATGGATAGATGCTCTTTTATGATGGATAGATGCTCTTTTATGATGGATAGATGCACTTTTATGATGGATAGATGCACTTTTATGATGGATAGATGCTCTTTTATGATGGATAGATGCTCTTTTATGATGGATGGATGCTCTTTTATGATGGATAGATGCACTTTTATGATGGATAGATGCTCTTTTATGATGGATAGATGCTCTTTTATGATGGATAGATGCTCTTTTATGATGGATAGATGCACTTTTATGATGGATGGATGCTCTTTTATGATGGATGGATGCACTTTTATGATGGATATATGCACTTTTATGATGGATAGATGCTCTTTTATGATGGATAGATGCTCTTTTATGATGGATAGATGCACTTTTAGGATGGATAGATGCACTTTTATGATGGATAGATGCACTTTTATGATGGATAGATGCTCTTTTATGATGGATAGATGCTCTTTTATGATGGATAGATGCTCTTTTATGATGGATAGATGCTCTTTTATGATGGATAGATGCTCTTTTATGATGGATAGATGCACTTTTATGATGGACAGATGCTCTTTTATGATGATAGATGCTCTTTTATGATGGATAGATGCTCTTTTATGATGGATGGATGCACTTTTATGATGGATGGATGCTCTTTTATGATGGATGGATGCACTTTTATGATGGATATATGCACTTTTATGATGGATGGATGCACTTTTATGATGGATATATGCACTTTTATGATGGATAGATGCTCTTTTATGATGGATAGATGCTCTTTTATGATGGATAGATGCTCTTTTATGATGGATAGATGCTCTTTTATGATGGATAGATGCTCTTTTATGATGGATAGATGCACTTTTATGATGGACAGATGCTCTTTTATGATGATAGATGCTCTTTTATGATGGATAGATGCTCTTTTATGATGGATAGATGCACTTTTATGATGGATGGATGCTCTTTTATGATGGATAGATGCTCTTTTATGATGGATAGATGCACTTTTATGATGGATAGATGCTCTTTTATGATGGATAGATGCTCTTTTATGATGGATGGATGCTCTTTTATGATGGATGGATGCTCTTTTATGATGATAGATGCTCTTTTATGATGGATAGATGCTCTTTTATGATGGATGGATGCACTTTTATGATGGATGGATGCTCTTTTATGATGGATGGATGCACTTTTATGATGGATATATGCACTTTTATGATGGATGGATGCACTTTTATGATGGATATATGCACTTTTATGATGGATAGATGCTCTTTTATGATGGATAGATGCTCTTTTATGATGGATAGATGCTCTTTTATGATGGATAGATGCTCTTTTATGATGGATAGATGCTCTTTTATGATGGATAGATGCACTTTTATGATGGACAGATGCTCTTTTATGATGATAGATGCTCTTTTATGATGGATAGATGCTCTTTTATGATGGATAGATGCACTTTTATGATGGATGGATGCTCTTTTATGATGGATAGATGCTCTTTTATGATGGATAGATGCACTTTTATGATGGATAGATGCTCTTTTATGATGGATAGATGCACTTTTATGATGGATAGATGCTCTTTTATGATGGATAGATGCACTTTTATGATGGATAGATGCTCTTTTATGATGGATAGATGCACTTTTATGATGGATGGATGCTCTTTTATGATGGATAGATGCTCTTTTATGATGGATAGATGCACTTTTATGATGGATGGATGCTCTTTTATGATGGATGGATGCTCTTTTATGATGGATGGATGCACTTTTATAATGGATGGATGCACTTTTATGATGGATGGATGCACTTTTATGATGGATGGATGCACTTTTATGATGGATAGATGCTCTTTTATGATGGATAGATGCTCTTTTATGATGGATAGATGCACTTTTATGATGGATAGATGCACTTTTATGATGGATAGATGCTCTTTTATGATGGATAGATGCACTTTTATGATGGATGGATGCTCTTTTATGATGGATAGATGCTCTTTTATGATGGATAGATGCACTTTTATGATGGATGGATGCTCTTTTATGATGGATGGATGCTCTTTTATGATGGATGGATGCTCTTTTATGATGGATGGATGCTCTTTTATGATGGATGGATGCACTTTTATGATGGATGGATGCACTTTTATGATGGATGGATGCACTTTTATGGACTTCAAAACAGAAACAGCCATTCACTGCCAGAGCCAGGACATTTTAATAACTCTGATTGTGTTCGTCTGAAAGAAGAATGTCATACACACCTAGGATGACTTGAGGGGGAGTAAATCATGAGCTAATTTACATTTTTGGGTGAACTATCCCTTTAACATATTTTCACATGGAAAACAGTTGTTTTGCATTGTAATAGAATAGAAGAGACTTCTTTCAAAAGCATAACAAATCTTAATTATACCAACATTTTGTCCAGCAGTGTATACATAATTGTATTTTTTGTTTTACAATCTTTTGTTTTTCATTTCATTTTGTTTTTAAGATAATGTCAAATGAAAGCGCTCTTATTCCGGCAGGCTAACAGCGGTCTGCAGGGTATTGTGATTGTGGAGAAGACGCGTGTGTGTGAGCAGTACTTCAGCGGGCTGCAGAAGCTGGTGGTGTTGGAGCTGGGTCTGACTCTGCTGCCTGTGTCCACACCCGCTGAAGCCGCTCAGCTCATCGCGCAGCTGGTCAGTCAATGTCACTTCATTTCTCTACAGTATACTTGCACATACATATTTGACTTTATATATAACATAAAAGGAAATAAACTCTGATACACCTGCTAAGTTTTTTTTTAATAGCATGCAAAACATATGCCAAATAACACTGATCAGGCATAACATTATGACCTAATATTGTGTAGGTCACCCTTTGGCTGCCAAAACAGCCCTGACCCGTCGAGGCATGGACTCCACTAGACCCCTGAAGCTGTGCTGTGGTATCTGACACCAAGATGCTAGCAGCAGATCCTTTAAGTCCTGTAAGTTGTGAGGTGGGGCCTCCATAGATCGGACTTGTTTGTTCAGCACATCCCACAGATGCTCGATTGGATTGAGATCTGGGGAATTTGGAGGCCAAGTCAACGCCTCAAACTCGTTGTTCTGCTCCTCAAACCATTCCTGAAGCATTTGTGCTTTGTGGCGGCGCATTATCTGCTGAAAGAGCCACAGCCACAGGGAATACCGTTTCCATGAAAGGCTGTACATGGTCTCAGCAATGCTTAGGTAGGTGGAACATGTCAAAGTAACATCCACATGGATGGAGGACCCAAGGTTTCCCAGCAGAACATTGCCCAAAGCATCACTGCCTCCGCCGGCTTGCCTTCTTCCCATAATGCACCTGGTGCCATGTGTTCCCCAGGTAAGAGACGCACACACACCCGGCCATCCACGTGATGTAAAAGAAAACGTGATTCATCAGACCAGGCCACCTTCTTCCATTGCTCTGTGGTCCAGTTCTGATGCTCACGTGCCACTGTTGGTGCTTTGGGCGGAGTCAGGGGTCAGCATGGGCACCCTGACGGGTCAGCGGCTGTGCCGCCCCATACACAACAAACTGAGATGCTCTGTGTATTCTGACACAGCAGTTTGAGCTCCAGTAGCTCGTCTGTTTGATCGGACCACACGGGCCAGCCTTCGCTCCCCACGGGCATCAATGAGCCTCGGCCGCCCATGACCCTGTGGCCGGTTCTCCACTGTTCCTTCCTTGGAGCACTTTTGATAGAGACTGACCACTGCAGACCAGGAACACCCACAAGAGCTGCAGTTTTAGAGATGCTCTGACCCAGTCGTCTAGCCATCACAATTTGGCCCTTGTCAAACTCACTCAAATCCTTACGCTTGCCCATTTTTCCTGCTTCTAACACATCAACTTTGAGGACAAAATGTTCACTTGCTGCCTAATATATCCCACCCACTAACAGGTGCTGTGAGGAAGAGATCATCAGTGTTATTCACTTCACCTGTCACCTGTCATAATGTTATGCCTGATCGTACATGCATTCATACATAGAAATGTCATGTAAGAAAATGATGTTGTGTCAGTGCTGTTCAGAAGGCATTTGTCCTCCACAGGTTCTTGGCGAGAACAAGGAGAACCCGTTCCGCAGGAAGAGCGTGTCCAGGCTGCTGGAGCCGGTGGTGTTGGGTCTGGTTCAGCAGATTCCCGGGGTTGGGAAGGTGAAGGCCATGCTGCTCCTCCAGAGATTTCCCAGCATCCATCAGCTCAGTAGTGCTTCCGTCCATGAACTAGAGCCCATAGTGGGACAGGCAACAGCCCAGCATATCACAGCCTTCTTCCACAACCCGTTCACATAGAAATGCAGAGCTGATGTTGGGAAGGAGGCGAATAAACACCATTAAGCATTTTTTAAACTGTGCGTTGGATTTGATTGCACTAATATTCTCTATATATGTCTACGAAACTGTCATTGTTTATGAAGTAGTGAAACACAATTATATTGTAGTATAATGGCTAATTCAAACGGCCAGTAGAACTTGCAACAAAAGGACAAAAGGTGGCGCTGAAGATGCATGTACTTTTTTTTTACCCCACTGCAGTGTGAGCTGTTATTGTGCTCTAGTTTTTATTCATTTTACGTATTTATTCATTTTACCTGTATGAGTTACACAAAAACATCATCATACACTTTTTCCAGAAACATTAGATGATGATAATAGGGGCCTGAAACCACATTAGGTATGCTCTAATTTTCGTCAGTCTGAATGAATCCCTTCTGATTTCAGATTCTGAAAGTGCCGTTTATTTGAACCCTAATCTTTGAAATCCGATTCACATTTGCATATGCATTTATGTATTCCAAACAAACCTTCTGCGCATGCGCGGCGCCCCAGAGCTGGAGAAATATGGATTCAAAGCTCCATGCATAAGCGGGTAAATCATCAGAATATTGTCACACTTTAACTCCTGTAAAGTATATTTCCCATTATAACCAAACGTCTGTCTGACTGAGTAATACTAGTATCAATAACATGCATCAGATTTATGATATTTTATTAAGACCATATTAATAGTATACAAAATGAAAAAGGTAATATACTATAAATGTGCTAAATGAGTATAATAGGTGGGTACAATGGGGCTAAAGTAAAGACACACCCCAAAAAAACTACTATTTTCTTTAGTTTGTTTATTTTTCAATTATTGTTCAATAAATATTAAAATATGTTAGTTTTTCTTGATTGTTTACACACATTTTCTGAAAGCATGCCTCATACTCTCAGAACTCTACACACAAATCAAAACACACACACACACACACAATGGGCAAAACCCCTCAATTCTCCTGCAAAATGAAACTTTACATTCAAAACTTCTCAAAATGGTATTTTGTTTTCACACACAAATGACACACACAAACCATCATCTGAATAGACATTTGTAAGAACCAGTTGAACACTTCTTCTCCATTCATCATCATGACTTCAGTGTTACACTTACTACAGACAGTACATAAGTGTGTTGTAAAATATTTGAGAATGTTGTTTTTATACTCATAACACACCAATACACGGAAACAAATATATTTTATTTTCCCCACAAAAACAATGTACATCCCAACAACACAAAGTTGCACATACAAAACAACAGAAGAATTTACTGTATACAGTTACAAAAAAACCTATGCTGCTCCAAAATGGAAGAGCTCACCTGTTGCCCTTTAATGCTAAAGCTCTGTTTGCTAATTGTAAAACTGTGTGACCGGTGTTTGCCCATGTGACGAGTCAGTGTCCATATTTGAATGGCAGTGAAAACGTGATTTTCTGCATGAAAATTGTGCCAAATGCAGAGAATTGTGTGTAGTGTTTTGAAAAACGCGTGTTTGAGAACTAGCCGCGTTTCCATTACAGATTTGCGCAAGACTTTTGCGATATTTTCTAAATGTCAATAAAAATCTATTGCGAAATGGCAAAGTTTCCATTAAGCGATGTTATGCGACTAAAGCTTATATTTTTCCTCTCGCAATAAGTCATTCCAAAAATTATGCCACGTATGTTGGTAGGTTAATGTATATCCCAGCAACCGCATCGGAGACGTAGGCGTGTTATCCAATTAAGCATTAATGGCAAGGAAAGCGCCTTATAGCCTACTTGAGGTGTTTGTGTGTGTTTCTCCCTCATATCTGCTTCAAGGTCTTCATGATAATGTGGCATTTCTGTGTTTAGAATCCAGTATTCCTGTAATTCTGTTGTCTTTTGAGTTTAATAAAGAGCACGTTGTCTTCTGTCTGCGTTGGAATGATCGATGATACGGTGAGGCATAGGCCTATCTGCCACGTCATATAGCCTATTTTTTTTTTTTCACAATTTTTTTCCAGTTTTGTTGTAATAACGAGATGTTATGTCGTTAAAATAGACTGTGAAGTTTGGATTTTTCCCTTAGGCATAGTGTAACAACTTAAAATAGCCTACTCCGTCACTTATGGTATCGTCGTTTGCATATACAGGTGCTGGTCATATAATTAGAATATCATCAAAAAGTTGATTTATTTCACTAATTCCATACAAAAAGTGAAACTTGTATATTATATTCATTCATTACACACCGACTGATATATTTCAAATGTTTATTTCTTTTAATTTTGATGATTATAACTGACAACTAAGGAAAATCCCAAATTCAGTATCTCAGAAAATTAGAATATTACTTAAGACCAATGCAAAGAAAGCATTTTTAGAAATCTTGGCCGACTGAAAAGTATGAACATGAAAGTATGAGCATGTACAGCACTCAATACTTAGTTGGGGCTCCTTTTGCCTGAATTACTGTAGCAATGCGGCGTGGCATGGAGTCACCAAATCTGCATCTCCATAAAGTTGGTCAGCAGCAGGAAGCATGAAGTGCTCTAAAACTTCCTGGTATACGGCTGCGTTGACCTTGGACCTCAGAAAACACAGTGGACCAACACCAGCAGATGACATGGCACCCCAAACCATCACTAACTGTGGAAACTTTACACTGGACCTCAAGCAACGTGGATTGTGTGCCTCTCCTCTCTTCCTCCAGACTCTGGGACCCTGATTTCGCAAAATGTACTTTCATCAGAGAATATAACTTTGGACCACTCAGCAGCAGTCCAGTCCTTTTTGTCTTTAGCCCACGCGAGACGCTTCTGACGCTGTCTGTTGTTCAAGAGTGACTTGACACAAGGAATGCGACAGCTGAAACCCATGTCTTGCATACGTCTGCGCGTAGTGGTTCTTGAAGCACTGACTCCAGCTGCAGTCCACTCTTTGTGAATCTCCCCCACATTTTTGAATGGGTTTTGTTTCACAATCCTCTCCAGGGTGCGGTTATCCCTATTGCTTGTACACTTTTTTTCTACCACATCTTTTCCTTCCCTTCGCCTCTCTATTAATGTGCTTGGACACAGAGCTCTGTGAACAGCCAGCCTCTTTTGCAATGACCTTTTGTGTCTTGCCCTACTCGTGCAAGGTGTCAATTGTCGTCTTTTGGACAACTGTCAAGTCAGCAGTCTTCCCCATGATTGTGTCGCCTACAGAACTAGACTGAGAGACCATTTAAAGGCCTTTGCAGGTGTTTTGAGTTCATCAGCTGATTAGAGTGTGGCACCAGGTGTCTTCAATATTGAACCTTTTCACAATATTCTAATTTTCTGAGATATTGAATTTGGGATTTTCCTTAGTTGTCAGTTATAATCATAAAAATGAAAAGAAATAAACATGAAATATATTGAAAAAATATTGAAATATATCAGTCTGTTTGTAATGAATGAATATAATAAACAAGTTTCACTTTTTGAATGGAATTAGTGAAATAAGTCAACTTTTTGATGATATTCTAATTATATGACCAGCACCTGTATATTGTAGTATGCAACGTGTTGTAGAATTTTTGAGTTTATTTATTATAAGTTGTGTATTTTTTATTATTATTATAACTAGGCTATGTGCATATTTATTTAGAACATTTAGTTAATTACCCTTTCCCAGTCGGGTTGTAGTCACCGTGAGAGAAGAGCGAAATGTCTAATTTGCATGGTGGTAGGCTAACTCAAAGTTGTTATTTTGGAATTTTGTTTGTTGGAAATATGAACAGAATTTAGAAATGCTTTTGAAATGAAAAACTTTGCGTTTAAGAAACAAAATCATTTTTTGAAATGAAGACAGAGTTTGGAATGGAGTACATGCAAAACAGTCTGTTCCCCGAGTCCACGGCCCTTTCTTGTTATTGTGAGTGTACACAAATAAAAGTAGACTGTTTATAGTGTATAATTATGTCTTGCACTATCTGTATGGCTAAAAATGATGGAGTATTGTGAGTTTTTTCCGCTGTCGTAAAGGACAAAATGCGCTGGCCCTTTTGTCATACAGAGGGTTAAAGAAAACGTAGCCTATTTAGTTTCTTTTAATTAACTAATTGTCTGTATATTTAACAAATAAGAAGTAAAATCGTCGGGAATGGATTGACGTGCGTAACTTTTTCCTGTTTTCTTAACCCTCTGGGGTTCATTAGGGCAAAAATGACCCGAAGCGTTTGATACATTTTAAAAAAAAATCGTAGCTTCATCGGAATGGTCCGAAACTTGGTGACTAACACCCAAAAGAATTGGGGACAGGATTTGAAAAGTCTAAGTGGTCGTAAATAAAATTAGTCACACTCAGGACCTCCGGGTCAAAAATGACCCCCATAGGAAATGAATGGGAAATTGGCAAAGTTTTTATGGGCATGCAATCTACAAATCAGCCAGGATGCTGAAAAAAAGGACTCCACAGTGAAGGGGTGAACACACACAAAAACACAATTAGCTTTTGGAATGGTCATTTGTGTGTGTGTGAGTTTTTTTGTCTGTTTTGCACTCTTGCTGTTTTAGAGATTCACCCCTTCCCTGTTGAGTCCTTTTTTTTGCATCCTGGCAAAAAAACTCTGTATTTTCATATTTTTGCCAATTTCCCATTCATTTCCTATGGGGGTCATTTTTGACCCGAAGGTCCTGAGTGTGAATATTTTTTTTTACTACCACTTAGATTTTTCAAATCCTGTCCCCGATTTTTTTGGGTGCTCATATACCAAGAACCAATAAAGTTTCGGACCATTCCGATGAAGCTACAATTTAAAAAATTGTTTTTATAAAACGCAAGATCCACTCTAGTGGTAAAAATGTGCTATTGCGTAATAAAACTGCTCAATGTGTCCACCGGATGGCACCGATCTCATTAAAAAAATTGCTTTCATGAGGCCTAGGCTTGACTCTAAAATGAAATACAACTTTAATAAAAAAAAATTATATATATTATATATAATTTTTTTATTATATTCAATGGGAAAAAATGGGTCCTAATAATTGCATTAATATTAATTATAAATCATAAAATTATCTCAAAAAAGAAAAGAAAAAATATTATTGAACAAAAATATATTTCATTGATTTACTCAAATCTTTTTTATCTTAATCCCGCCCTCCGGTCATTTTTGACCCGAAGGTCCTGAGTGTGACCCATAAATGAAGAACCCTAGAGGGTTAACACAATTAAACAGAATTGTCATATATTTGGGCTCATGTTATACATGCAGAACTAAACTTTGTTTTGGGGAAATATTAGATTCCTGACCACTTTTACAGTCTATAGGCCTTATAGAGAGTTGCGCTAAAGAATCTCTAAATGGAGATTCAAATCGCTCTTCTTTGGTCAGAACCACTGAGAGAGCGATCGTGGAAAGGTCCGTCCTATGCACCGAAACTTTTTACAATGCAACGAAATATTTAAAGAGCATCAAACTATTAAAATCTCTATTATGTAAGCACAGACAATATAACAGTATTTTAGTCAGTCATTTTAATTAGGTTAAACAGTGATTTTATAACGTTTTTAATTTAAGACCCACCCACAATTGGTCTGGCCCATCCAAAACTGGAATCCTGGCGCCATGCCTGATTAATAATAATAATAATAATAATAAAACGTGTTTCGCTTTTTTTATTGAATTTCTGCTGTGTTGGACTATGATGTCGCCACTGAGTCAAAATATTTCTCAAACGGCAGTTGAAGAGAAATCTGGTAGGACCAGGCTAATAAAACATGGTACTCGCGATAAATCAAGAAAACACAGCGAGTTTTATTGTTTAAATCCGGTTGAGCTGTTTAACAATCATTAGTTCTCTGTCGATGATAAAACACACAATATTTTAAAACGTCTTTGGTGTTTCCATGGTTTCTACAACAACAACAAAAACGGAAATCGAGGGTAACGCGGGTATGATGTCATTGATAGGCGACGCAAAATTAAAATAGCTTATTTCTCTGGATTTAAACATTCTTGGAAACGTGGATAATGTAAGCACACAAGTCAACAATATATATAACATTGTTCTAGAGGTTTTGGGATATTTTAATCCAAAAATCTTACATATGGTGCCTTTAATTCAAAATCATGCATTTTCTTCTGCTTTTGAGTGTAGGCCTATAGTCTGCTCCCCGCAGTACATCTTCTCCCTGTGTCCACCTCTCCTCTCTGTTGCTCCTGTGATCTATTGGTTTTCTGCTCGACTTCCTCTTTTAAGCGTCGCACACTGCTGGCAGAGATTCAGCCTTCCTGCTGGACTACAAAGCAGCTCAACTCAACGGCTTTCCTCAGGGAGATCAGCTGAAAACTGGCCTCCTTTATTCTGCGTGCAGAGAAAAGCTGCAGCCACAAATTCACGACTTGACTTCCTAAATTCCACACTGGGGATCCTTTCAGGATGAATGGGAGCTTGAGGAACCCTCTGTGGATGTGGGAATCACCCTGAACCCATCTCCCTTTCAGCTGGTGTTCTTTAGATTAGTAAACATGCCATAAAACAGGCCTATGTTTGGTTAAGTTATCACTTGAGCAATTGCTGCTGCCCTTTTGAGAACAAAATACAATACAACTGTATGTCAAATAACCAAGCAGTAAGTGCAAACAGCATATCTAGCAGCCTAACGGATGGTTTTGTGAAATGGCAGAACATGTGCAGCGTCTTTGCATCAGCGTGTGTGAATCAGTCATGCCGCGCGCTCGTTAACATTCTGCCCGGACAGCGCGCGATGCGGCGCCTGCGCGGCCTTTTCACCGTCTCTCAGTCCTCTCAAGCGAGTTGAAGAGAGGAAGCCCAGCTCTCTGTTCGTGCGGTAACTGAAATGGATGGAGTAGAGAGGAAAAGGACGGAGGCTCAGAGGAGCATCATGAAAGATAGCGAGCTTAAACGAGACTCCAGCATCCCTGAGCGCGTGACACTCAAGAAGGAGATTGGACTTCTGAGCGCGTGCGCGATCATCATTGGTAAGGAAAGTTCACAACTTGTTTTCATGTTCGTTCTTCTAACACGTAAACGTAGTAAGACTTGTAAAGACAAATGCATCACAGATATTCGCCATCTTGTTAGTTGTTGACCTTTAGCTATATTTGGCTTCTATGGACACATACACACAATATATACAATTTATGAATTTTCAAAATGCTTGTTTCAAAAGGCCTACCATAGTTAGGTTAACTAATTGTGAGTTCTTTATTTACCTCTAGAAATTGATTGATTCTTTTTTATTATATATTAATAGCTTAATGTATTTATAAATGTATTTATTAATATTAATTAGGCTATGTCATTGTTTAATAACAATAGTAACTATGATTTTATTATATGTATTGCTTATAAACTTATACTGTTTTGTGTGAACATTATTTAATTTAAAAAAGTGTATTAAATGTGTAATCTTTGGTTTGTTGTTTTTTTGTGATTTATTTTGTATTAGGCCTACTTAGGAACTATTGTAGTTATGTATTTGACTCTGTTTTTTTTTTTTTTATTCTTTAAAAAAAAAAAAAGTCTCGGAAAACAATGTGATCATTGAATCTCAACAATTAATGAGAGTTAAACAACAGTCAAAGTTTTCAGATCTTTTTAACTTTATACTTTGACTTAATAAGTCTAAAATCAACATCGACCATATGTGGGCCTCTCAGATGTGTTTGTCCTCTTAAAAGGGGCCACCGAATGAAAGCTAAAGATTGTTCCCTCCGCTTCTGATGGTATCCGGGGCTTTGACGGGCAGCAGTAAATTATTTATGCCTGCTGTTGCGTAATCTCGTTGTACGAGTGCTTGAGAGAAGAGCTGCCAGGAAAGCGGGTTAGTGAGGGGGGCTGATCATTGTCTTGCCATGAAAACTCTCTCAGGTACTACAGCAGGGCTAGTGCTGATGTTGACTAGGCAACTATAATTGTTTGCTTTTGAATAATATTGGGGTCTACTTAAAATGTAGCTATAATAAAAAAAAATAGATATATCAGTTTTGTTACATAATCTTTTGTATTTGTTTGCATGCTAGGGAGACTGGAGCTAGTCTTTACTCCTTGCTGTGGATATTTCTTAAAGGTCCCGTTTTTCCTGTTTTTTTGAAGCTTTGATTGTGTTTACAGTGTGCAATATAACACGTGTTCATGTTTCACGTGTAAAAAAAAACTGTATTTTTCACACAATTTACTTATCTGTATACCGCTGTTTTCACTGTCCTCAAAAACGGCTTGAAAATTTCCTTATTCTATGAAGTCCCTCCTTCAGAAATACGTAACGAGCTCTGATTGTGCCAGCGGTTCCCGTGCTGTGATTCGACAGCAGCTTAGCGCACGTTGCCCAGAAAGGTCACGCCTCTTACCTTGACGGGGAGATGCATGTGCTCAAAGTACAGCGTCCCTGGCCAAAGAAAGGTGATTTGACTCCGGGATGAAAATAACAGCGTCTCGACGACATAGCGACAAACGCAACCTAATATATGCATATGCATCCTTTCCTGTCATTCAGACCTGCAACACATTTAAAAAAAAGTTGGGACAGTAAAGCATTTACCACTTTGTAATGTTGCCACTCCTTTTCACAACACTTAAAAGACGTTTAGGGACTGAAGACACCAAGTGATGAAGTGTTTCAGGTGTAATTTTGTCCCATTCTTCCTGCAAACAAGTCTTAAGGTGGGCAACAGTTCGGGGTCTTCGTTGTCGCATTTTGCGCTTCAAAATGCGCCACACATTCTCTATTGGAGACAGGTCGGGACTGCAGGCAGGCCAGTCAAGTACCCGTACCCTCTTCCTCCGCAGCCAGGACTTTGTAATGTGTGCAGAATGTGGTTTTGCATTGTCTTGTTGAAATATGCATGGACGTCCCTGGAAAAGATGTCTTCTTGAAGGCAGCATATTATGCTCCAAAATCTCTATGTACTTTTCAGCATTAATGGTGCCTTCACAGAAGTGCAAGTTACCTTTGCCAAGGGCACTGACACAACCCCATACCATGACAGACCCTGGCTTTTGGACTTGTTGCTGGTAACAGTCTGGATGATCCTTTTCTTTTTTGGTCCGGAGCACACGGCGTCCATTCCTCCCAAAAAATACCTGAAATACTGCTTCATCTGACCACAGCACACGTTTCCACTGTGTGATGGTCCATCCCAGATGCCTCCGAGCCCAGAGAAGTCGACGGCGCTTCTGGACACTGTTAACATAGGGCTTCCTTTTGGCACAGTACAGTTTTAACTGGCATTTGTGGATGTAACTACGTATTGTGGTACTTGACAAAGGTTTGCCAAAGTAGTCCTGAGCCCATGTGGTGATATCGCTTATAGATGAATGACGATTCTTGATGCAGTGCCGCCTGAGGGATCCGAGATCACGGTTGTTCAGCTTAGGCTTGCGCCCTTGTCCTTTACGCACTGAAATTCCTCCAGATTCCTTGAATCTTTTAATTATGATATCCAAAGAGATATCCAAATCTCTTCCTATCTTTCTTTGAGGAACATTGTTTTTAAACATTTCAATAATTTTCTCACGTATTTGTTGACAAACTGGCGATCCTCGGCCCATCTTTGCTCCTAAAGGATTAGACCTTTCTTGGATGCTGCTTTTGTACCAAATCATAATTACAATCACCTGTTGACATCACCTGTTTCAAATCACATCATTATTTAACCATTTTACCTCATTACTAGCCCTAAATTGCTCCTGTCCCAACTTTTTTTTAAATGTGTTGCAGGTCTGAATGACAGGAAAGGTTGCATATTTACAAATGACATGAAGTTGACCAGACAAAACATGAAATATTTTGTGTTCATTTTGTCTGCAATGAAATGCAAGTCAAAGTAAATTTAGAAATCACTTTTTTTTTTTTTTTTTTTGCGTTTTCCATACTGTCCCAACCTTTTCTGATTTGGGGTTGTATATGGGGGTGGGGGGTATTACAGCTCAGACAACAGATTACATGTTTATCACTTTTAGCAGTGGTTTATGTAACTTCAAAGGGTTTCCTGTAAAATGACACCAACATTTTGAATTTAGAGACCACTGTATGTGGGTATGGGAAGCTTTTCAATTTGGGTCGGCCAAATCCAGGCGGAAATGGTACCAGAGTAATTTAGTGTAAATAAGTTACTTTGTGTAAAACAAATGCCAAAGTGATGCATATCTCCAGAAAGTAGAGACTCTAAGCTTTCGAATGGTACCACATATGAGGTCAGAGCTCCTCCAGAGACATTTAACACAGACAGTTAAATATAGAAACCATGATCAAAGACTTTAGATATACAAAGACAGTGCACTCATATTACTTATGAATGGGATAAAGTGCAATATGGCGGAACAAGTCCTGCCTTCTAAAATAAAAGAGCCAGTTGCTAATTGGCAAAGCTGTCTGTGTTCTGAGATGAGTGTAATAATGCTATTTAAGCATCTAAAAAACATTTATGTGACCGTTCATCTCAGATTTGGTTGCTGATTGAATTAATGTTATGTAATTGTGAGTTCGGCAAGTACTGCATTTTTTGAGATTTCAAGATTCCCCAATTAGATGGGTAGATCCCCTAAGATAGGACTTGGTTTTGGATGCCGGAAAAATATGGCCGCTGAGTGAACAGAATTTGCTTGAAAGGGACTTTGCTATGATACTCTGATGAATATGAAGTAAATAGAACATAATTTATCAAATGGTATATATCAAAGACACCCGTGGGATTTCATTGTGTTCACTGGTTTGTCCAAGAGCAAATGTAATATGAAGGTGTGAATGTAAAACAGGTTTTCGTTATGAATGACTGGGGCTGTTGTGTTCAAATGTTGATGGGAAATAACAATTACATGTGATTTGTTTGTTTTCTCAGGTAACATTATTGGCTCAGGAATCTTCATCTCTCCTAAGGGTGTTCTGGAGCATTCAGGTTCCGTTGGGTTGGCGCTGGTGGTGTGGGTGTTAGGAGGAGGCGTAGCTGCTCTGGGTTCCCTTTGCTACGCTGAGCTAGGGGTCACCATCCCCAAATCTGGGGGAGACTATTCCTACGTCACCGAGATCTTTGGCGGTCTCATGGGGTATGAGAGGTTCAAAAACGATCTGTTAAAAATGAATGAAAATCAGATATCCGTCACATATCCTGAATGTGTTGTGTTGCTCTCTAGGTTTCTGCTATTATGGAGTGCAGTGTTGATCATGTATCCCACCACATTGGCAGTCATAGCGCTCACTTTCTCCAACTATGTGCTTCAGCCAGTTTTTCCACATTGCATTCCTCCATACATAGCCACACGCATGCTGTCCACCATCTGCATATGTGAGTGCTTGCTTCTTTATTTATGTATTCAATGTATTTCTTTAAACATCAGGCTGTTTAAAGAAATGACAGAGTTTATATAACAGTGCTAAACGTCTGCATTTTGAAATGGCTTTAGTTAACCTGAGGATTCAGCAGAATTTAACCCTGGGAATTTGGTGAAGTGTTTTTCTGTTCAACCAAGCAAAACTGCAAATAAAATGACTGTTTTCAAATAGGTTTCCCAAAACCTTCACCTATGAATGCTTGCAATTTGATAGGAGAAAGCATATCATGCCATTCCGAAACCATATGACTTTCTTCTGTGGAACACAGAAGGTGAATTTATGAAAAATACTCGTTCCAATATAATGAAAATGAACGAGGACTGGGGGCTCCGAAATGAACAGCAGCAGCATATAAGTATGCATAAGTGTTGTAAAATATCATCAATGCAGTAGATAAGTCTAAAAAAGTTTAAAAAGTCTTAGTTTTGGAGGTCTAGGTTTACAAGCATCCAAGGTCAAAAACACTTTAATTTTCTTATAATATACATTGCAGCATCAGCTCGTTTCTCACAGTGTCTGAAACTGTTTGATCAAGGATCCAGTCTCTCTAAACCCCTCCTTTCCGAGTGCCTGCTCTTCTCTGATTGGCCAGACAGCCCAGTCTGTTGTAATTATTCTACTCTGCTCTGATTGGTCAGACGACCCAGTCTGTTGTGATTGGTCCACCACTTACTTCCTCATCACTTGATACACAGTAACAAGTTTTACTGGATCAATTCCAGCGCAAGTCCTTATCCGTTGGAAGTTCATCAAAGTGGATTTGCAGTGCAGAAAACAGAATGAGGGTTCCCATAGTCTTGGGGGCTACCCATCCACGGAGGCTGTCCTGTCTCAGCCTTGCACGGTCAGCGCCTGAACTACCGGTGCCTCCTTGGTCCCCCGAACTACCGGAGCCTCTCTGGTTCAAAGTGCTAGTTGCGTAGCTGTCAATGGAGGGACAGAAAGCTCTCAGATTTCATCAAAATTTTCATATCTTTATTTGTGCTCCAAAGATGAACGAAAGTCTAATGGGTTTGGAACGACACGAGGGTGAGGAATTAATGACAGAATTTTCATTTTTGGGTGAACTATCCCTTTAATGAATTTGCATTACTCATTATTTACTGGATACGGATTAAGAATAATGATTTTACTCGTTTTTAACTCACGTTTACTTACTGATTTGCGATAAATCCGATAAAATATTTTAGAGCTTGGCATACTGTAAGTACACTCACCAGCCACTTTATTAGGTAGACCTGTTCAACTGCTCATTAATACACGTATTTAATCGGCCAATCACATGGCAGCAACTCAATGCATTAAGGCATGTACACATGGTCAAGACGATCTGCTGAAGTTCAAAATGAGCATCAGAATGGGGAAGAAAGGTGATTTAAGTGACTTTGAACATGGCATGGTTGTTGGTGAGTACTGGTGAGTATTTCAGAAACTGCTGATCTGCTGGGATTTCACACACAACCATCATTAGGGCTACAGCAGCAGAAGACCACACCGGCTAACACTCCTGTAAGCTAAGAACAGGAAACTGAGGCAACAGTTCACACGGGCTCAAAACTGGAATATAGAAGATTGTAGAAAGGTTGGCTGTCGATATTCAGATGGAAGGGTCAGAATTTGCCGTAAACAAGAAAGCATGGATCCATCCTGCCTTGTATCAGCAGTTCAGGCGGCTGGTGGTTTCCTGACACACTTTGGACCCCTTAGTACCAATTGAGCATAATTTAAACACCACAGTCTACCTGAGTATTGTTGCTGACCATGTCCATCCCCACAGTGTACACAACTTCTGAGCTACTTCCAACGAGATAACATGCTATGTCACAAAAAGCTCAAATCATCTCAAACTGGTTTCCTGAACATGACAATGAGCAGATCTCAATCCAGTAGAGCACCGTGGGGATGTGGTGGAACGGGAGATTCACGTCATGGATCTGCATCAACTATCATGTCACTATGTACCAAAATATCTGAAGAATGTTTCCAACACCTTGTTGAATCTATGCCACAAAGAATTACGGCAGTTTTGAAGGCAAAAGTGGTCTAACCCAGTACTAGCAAGGTGTACCTAATAAAGTGGCCAGTAATGCCCATGGAGTTTTAAGAGTTTATGAAATTATATATTTATGTATTTTTCCAGATCTAGAAAGGACACTTTTAAAATTAGGTGTCCTAGTTTTTCAAGACTGTGGGAACTCTGGTTTAGAGACCTGTGCGGGACGGATTTTTCCTGCAAAAATATACATTACCTTCTCCCGCTCCCGCCCACAACATTCATGTTTTGTCCCGCTCCCGCACTCATAAAAGTATACATAGATTGTTTTTCTGCATCATTTCAAGTAATTTAACTTAAAAGCAAGCGCGTGCATGGTTTGGCATGGCAGAATCGCAAAGTGCGCTCCCTTAAAGGGTTAGTTCACCCAAAAATGAAAATTCTGTTATTAATTACTTACCCTCATGTCGTTCGACACCCGTAAGACCTCCGTTCATCTTTAGAACACAAAGGAAGATATTTTAGTTGAAATCCGACGGCTCAGAAAGGCCTCCATTGGCACAATGCACAGTTCACTCTCCAGACCCATAAAAGCTACTAAAGACGTCGTTACAAAGTCCATCTCACTACAGTGGTTCTACAATAACTATATAAAGCGACGAGAATAGTTTTTGTGCGCAAAAAAACCCTAAATAACGACTTATATAGTGATGACCGAATTCAAAATAATGCATCATGAAGCTTCAAAGCGTTATGAATCAGTGAGTCGAATCATGATTCGGATCGCGTGTCAAACCGCCAAACTGCTGAAATGACGTGACTTTGGCGATTCAAACCGCTGAATCGACTCACTGATTCATAACGCTTCGAAGCTTCATGATGCCTTGTTTTAAAATCGGTCATCATGATATAATTCGTTATTTAGGGTTTTTTTGCGCACAAAAACTATTCTCGTCACTTTATAAAGTTATTGTAGAACCACTGTAATGAGATGGACTTTGTAACGACGTCTTTAGTACCTTTTAAGGGTCTTGAGAGTGAACTGTGCATTGTGCCAATGGAGGCCTTTCAGAGCGATCGGATTTCAACTAAAATATCTTCATTTGTGTTCCGAAGATGAACGGAGGTCTTACAGGTGTCGAACGACATGAGGGTAAGTCATTAATGACATAATTTTCATTTTTGGGTGAACTAACCCTTTAATAATTCCTAAAAAGCTGACATCTCAGTTCATTGCGATCTCACAAAGCTCTAGGGCTGGGGGATATATCGCATGACATTGTTAAGCGCATCTCGTTAGTAAAGCCGGTTCCTTGATTAGTAGTAAATCGCCATCACCTGCTTTCGGATGGAGTGGCATTTACTACACAGAGCCGTAGTTCACTGACAATCTGAGCCATATCGCATTAATTATCACGGACGTTCTAATTAATCTTGAGCGGTGAGTGGATTCTTTCTTAAATGCTTCTGATTGGCCATTGCGTTCAAGAAATCAACACATATGTCTGTGATTGGCTACATTGCTCAATGCTGCAAAAACATGTTATAAATAGAAACTCTGCCTAATGCTTGAGCCTGTAAATCATTTTTATTTTATTTTAGTTGTTGCTTTTGTGCAATATGCCTAGATGAATAAGAGTTTATTTGTTTTCACTGTGTGTTCACACCGCCTGTAGCGAGAGCATGAGCCGGTGGCGAGGCGCGCTGCGTCTTGGACTATTTGGGGGGCGAGGAGAGTTGAAATCAGGTCAACTTTATGGTAATGAGCTATGATGTGGTTCGGCGGCAACCAATCGGAATGTAGAAGTGCTCCGCTTGAGACGATTCCAGAGAACGCAGTGCTGTAAACTTTGGTTCCGACCACATTAGTTCCCAAGCAAAATGGAGGAGAGGTTGATCATTGCTGTGGCGGGTTTGATAAGAAGGCGCGCAACATAATTTATATGCAACATTTTCGTGCTAGAGTGCTTGTTTTTCAGCTGGAATGCAATTAATTTGCTCAAAACAACACCGATTTGGCCAATTGCATTAATGCTGCACTTCAACCAGGACCAGGTTATTGTAATCTAGGCTGCACACAAATTAATGTTAATGTTAATTAAAGGTGCACTATGTAACATTTTTCCAGTAAAATATCCAAAAACCACAAGGCCAGTTTTATATATTTTGTTCAGTTGAGTACTTACAATATCCCATATGTGTCCAACTATTTGTAAATCATGAGAATGAGGATGACCGTGTGAGGGAGTCGCCTGTCAATGCCATCATATCTGCGTTCTCCTCGGTGTCCAGTTTTATTTAGCAGAAACGCTTTACTCTCACTGCAGTGTGAACAAGTGTCATAGCAGCTGCCGAGCAACCGCACAGAATAACGTCATAACTAGGGTTGGGTACCGAAATCCGGTTCCAATATGGCACCGGTACTTATATAACCGGTATGTACCGGACCGAATCAGAACGCAGATTTCGGTTCATCATTTCGGCGCCAAAATTCAAACGTGCTTTCACGCTTTGGCTGGCACCGAGCCCGAGACAGACGCTCAGCGCTGGTCACATCACAACTCTTGACAACTATTCAGTGTTTTCAACCACATCATGTTTATTTCAGGTTTCAGACATTTAAATGCTCATAAGTAGGCTAACGTTACTAGCAAAAAACACACACTGATGTCTATGAAAGCGGCAATGATAATCCTTTCAGACGGTTATAATTTGACTAAGGTTACATGTTTTATTCACATCAGATACATGCACATTTTATAGTAACTATATCGTTTACTCTATTCTTCTTCCAGTTCACTGGTCACTTACTTTCATGTATTTCGTAAGCCGAGAATGCACTCAAATGTTGTAAATCCAACAGATCCGATTCTGAGGCGCAAACTAACATGGCGTCGCCCATTGCGCTTTATAGATCAACTAACACACATTCACTCACACATTTGAACATCAGATAGTTCGTGACACAGTTAAGAAGTTTGTGAATATTTTGAATAAAAAGAAAAAACGAAATAAACCCGATACAGCTGAGCTGTCAGCGCTATTGCGGCTGCTGTGTGTCATGTGTGAAACATGGTGCGTCGTCATGGAAACATTAAGGCGATGCGTTCTAAAATATTTAGCCAGAGAATATGATCATATTTCAAAATAAAGCTGAAGCTCGAAGCTGGTTAGTAGCAGAGCAAGAATACAGACTAGGCTAACTGCTGTTATTACTGTAACTGTTATTTAGAGTTATATTAGGCTTGTTGTAGTTGGGTTAGGTGGCTTAGGTTTTACTGTGAATTTGTAAATAAGTCAATTATAATTTGTAAATAAGTAAATTGTTTTGTATTTATTTATATTCATACATTTAAGTATACATTAAACTTTTAATAAATGGTTCAATTTAAATAAAAAATAAATAAATAAATAAAAAGCCATTTAATGTCATCCACCTTGTTTTGTGGCCTTTAAAAAAAAAAAGTATCGGTTCAGGCACCGTTTAGGCACCGGAACCGTTTTAAAAGTATCGGTTTGGCACCGGAATCGAAAAAAACCCAAACGATACCCAACCCCTAGTCATAACATAATTTTCAACACACTCAGATGTGTCTAATATGATAAACAGAGCCGCGTTACCTCATACTCATGACCGGAAAAGTCCTGCAAATGGTTTTATTCTCCCGCAACCCGCATACACACGATACCTTACCGCCCGCGCCTGCACTCGGCCATCACATCCAGTCCTACACCGCACTCTATTGCATTGGGTCCCGCGGGAGTACAGGTCTCTACCCTGGTTCATCCTTTCTTTTTCTTTTTTGAGGGGGAATATCTTGTTTTTTAGTTGTTTTGTCTGATTTGAATGCTTGTTTAGTGTTGTATTAAAGGGTTAGTTCACCCAAAAATGAAAATTCTGTCATTAATTACTCACCCTCATGTCGTTCGACACCCGTAAGACCTCCGTTCATATTCGGAACACAAATTAAGATATTTTTGTTGAAAGCTGATGGCTGAGAAAGGCTTCAGATAGGCCTCCATTGGCATTCAGTACATTTACACTCCCAAGACCCATAAAAGGCACTTAAAACGTCGTTACAAAGTCCATCTCACCACAGTGACTCTACAATCATTTTACGATGTGACGACAATAGTTTTTGTGCGCAAAAAAAAATCTAAATAACAACTTTATTCAACCTCTTCTTGTCTTCCGTGTGTGTCTCCACGACGCATGCGTGAGAATATGACGTAGCGCCGGCGTTCGGGAATCCATGAAATGCACACTTTAACCCCATTTTGAGAACTACGCCGAGACCTAAAGCACGATCAATGTAGAATTCAACAGCTTAGACACGCGCGTCTTCCTCTGCTTGTAAACAAATCGCTTCTGGGTCATGTGTCCGAACGCCGGATCTGCGTCATATTCTCGCGCATGCGTCGTGGAGGCACACACGGAAGACAAGAACAAGTTGGATAAAGGTGTTATTTAGATTTTTTTGCCGCACAAAATCTATTGTCGTCGCATCGTAAAATGATTGTAGAGTCACTGTGGTGAGATGGACTTTATAACGACGTTTTAAGTGCCTTTTATGGGTCTTGGGAGTGTAAATGTACTGAATGCCAATGGAGGCCTATCTGAAGCCTTTCTCAGCATCAGCTTTCAACAAAAATATCTTTTATATCTTTAAATATCATTTGTGTTCCGAATTTTCATTTTTGGGTGAACTAACCCTTTAAATCATTTTAAGGCATCTTTTAAGTTTGCTGAGGCCCTCTAGTGGGCCCCGGATCCGGCTCCTCCACTAATCTAAAGTCTTTGGAATGACCCAGTTACAGTTACCCTGGATTTGTGCCAAAAGCACTTGACTGCTCAGTGATGGAGGTGGCATGGGTCTATAGCATGTGATTGCTGCATTAGCTCTCTTTATTCAAGCCTGTTATGTGGAGTCATGCACACAAAACAGCGGCCGGAAAACGCAAGGCATTCCATCTCCTCACAGACCTGCTCTTTGCTCCCTGTTTTTGTTCTCATAGAAAGTTATTTGTTTCAATTGGGCTTAAACTTCTCTTGGTAGAGGGAAAGTGATTATGAAAGAGTCTGTAAGCGGTGACACTGATGGATGAGCCCATAGAATTACAAGTCCAACTCCCCCTTTAGTGTTCCCACATTTTGGTCAAGTACCCCACACAAGCTAATCCTAAATCAGTATTTCCTGATGGCAACAGGTCGTAATTTTACTTGCAAACTTTAAACACATTGTTAGAAAAGCATTGCATTTGAAGTCATCTATTAAATGAATCAATCAAGACATTGTTCAACTGTTTATGTTGTCTCTCTCTGTGTGTGTGTGAATATTTGTAGTGTTTTTGACATGGGTGAACTGCTACAGCGTGCGTTTGGCCACACGGATCCAGGACGCGTTTACCGTAGGAAAGCTTCTAGCTCTGGGGCTCATCATTACCGTCGGTTTGGTGCAGATCTTTGGAGGTGAGAATGTCACATGGATATCTGGAGAGTTAATATGGTCTCATTCATTCTAGAAATGAATATATCATTAATTTATATATTTATATGCTGACATGGATTTGTTTCATTATTTTAATGTTCCTTGCGGTTCACTTATAATGTTAATAATAAAGTTTAGTATTGGCACCCCTGGTAAATATGATCAAAGATGGCTGTAAAAATCAATCTGCATCTTTCATTCAAAAAATTCGCAAAAATCTAACCTGTGGGGGAGAAATCACATTATGAAATAAATGCTTTTCTCCAAAAGACGTTGGTCATAATTATTGCCACCCTTTTATTAAATACTTTTTGCAACCTCCTTTTGCCAAGATACCAGCTCTCCTGTAATGAGTTTGGAGATCAGAGATCATTCCTCCATACAGAATCTCTCCAGATCCTTCAGATTCCAGCTCTTCTCTTCAGTTCATCACTCATTCTCTACAGGGTTCAGGTCAGGGACTGGGACGGTTTTGATGTTTGTTTTGGATCGTTGTCCTGATGGAAGATCCAACCACGGCCCATTATAAGATCTCTAGCAGAAGCGTCAGGTTTTGATTTTCTATCTGTTGGTATTTGCTAGAATCCATGATGCCATGAATCTGAACAAGATGTCCAGGACCTACTATATGTCAAGATGTCTAAGAACCTACTATTACTATATGTCTAAATAATAAGATGTATAAATGTACATTTAAATAGTTTATTAATCCTTTACTTACACTTTCTAAATGATAATATGAACCACTGACAACTCCTAAATAACTGGTTTGTAAATAATGTAATACTGAATTTAGAAATGATAAATGGATCATTTATAAAGTATGAAAATACAATTATTAAACACATTATAGATATGCTTATAAATCAAGAATAAAGCATTTATAGCTGTATTTATAAACTGCCTATTAATGTATATTGATGCTTTATAAATTATGAATTAATTATTTACTAATGCTTCATAGTGTGTAGTTATTATAAAGTGTAACCGAGTTTGGTTCCGGATGAGTGAGGAGGATTTTTCTTGAAACCTCCCAAACAACATGTGGTGATGTAGGAGTTTTTTTTTAGGCTTTCTGAGCCCAAGACTCAACTAATCTCTGTGATTCTCATCTGTGATCTTGGAGAGTCTTTGTCCACTCAAACTCTCCTCCTCTTGTGCGTTAGGACGATATAGACACACGTCCTCTTCCAGGCAGATTCAGAACATCTTTAGTTGGTTGAACTTCTTCATTATTGCCCTGATGGTGGAAATGGGGATTTTCAATGCTTTAGCTTTTTTCTTACAGTCACTTTCTATTTTGTGAAGCTCAATCTTCTGCTGCACATCAGAACTATATTCTGTGGTTTTACTCATTGTGATGGATGATAAAGGGAATTTGGCCTTTGTGTTTCTCATATTTATACTCCTGGGTATACTCAAATCATGGCTGGACAATATCATGCTCTAAGTCACCCTGGTGTGCTAAAATATATATATATATATTAATGGGAGACCTAGGGGTTGTAGGGGTGCCAATAATTATTTGAAGGAAAACATTTATTTCATAATGTGCTTTACCCCCAACTTTCAACTGGACTGGGGGGGATGTCTCTTGTAGAGATGTCTACAAAATGGTCTAGAATAATTATGAAATTGAAATCCGAAATATTTGGTTCATAATCATACACCCCCTGGGAAATCTATTGACAACAGTTTTGATAAGGCAAACTATGTTATATCAGTCTGTCAATAGATATAATTATCCTTTCAATCCTTTCAAATATCTTCACAGCACATCTTTTTGTTACTTGTCAAAGTAACCGATCTGTCTCTGTCTGCTCAGGTAACTATGAGAGCCTGACCCCACAGGTGGCGTTCACGTTTATTAAAGCTCCGTCTATAGGGCAGATCGCCCTGGCTTTCCTTCATGCCTCCTTTGCCTTCAGCGGCTGGAACTTCCTCAACTATGTTACGGAGGAGGTGGTGGATCCGAGGAGGTTAGTCTGATACCACATGTCTGGAATCACAAAATCCGCTACAACTGCTGCCATTCAACTGATATCATTATCAGGATGATTCATTCGAGTCACATTGCAAAATTTGCATGCACTGTATACATTAAAATCCTAAACTTTCAGTCAGATTCCTGTCAATGGGCTAAATACATGTTTTGACTTTTTGAACCCATAATTATTATCTACTCCATAATTTCTACCATGTGGAACATGGCATGCACTATGGCTGGATATAAATCAAATATAAATGTGAATATTGTTTGTTTGTTTGTTTTACATCAGGAATCTGCCACGAGCCATATACATCTCCATTCCACTGGTGACATTTGTGTACACTCTCACAAACATTGCTTATTTTTCCTCCATGTCTCCTGAGGAACTGCTGTCCTCCAACGCAGTGGCTGTTGTAAGTACAGGACTTTGACTCGCCGGGTTTATTCTTATTAGATTATTAACACTGCTAACACTCGAGGATGGATTCACTAAACATTTTTGTCACTTTTGTGTGTGGGATTCACACTATTACAGTCTGCAGAAAGCAGCCGGTATGTCATAAAAGTCAGCATGAAACAGACATTGTGCTGGTCTTTTCTTCCCTATTGTGACTTATATCCAAGTGAAACTGCTTCTGCAACAAGAACAAGTGTAGGGCGGGGCTTGATTTTGTCCATTAGGCAGTGCTCAAAGTGGGGCGGTACTCATCGGTACGCAGTACCAGCACCGCTACATTTGACTCTTAAGCGCACCTGCACCTTTTCTTGCGTACCACTACTTCTCGCCTTTATAACCAACGCCCAAATGTTTAATTAAGTGGCGTGCGGATCACTGTAGGTGCATTCACCATCACGCTCCAAAAGTGCTAAGCCTTGTTTACACTTTCACCTGGCTCCTGGCACAACGGCAAGCAAAATGCGGTCTCGCGCTCTCAACGCACACGACCGCCCACTCCAAGATGATGTAATTTTTGCCACGCGCACCTTCGTGCGGACAAAAATAAAGATTTGCACGAGCCGTTCCTATGCGACGCTGATGATAAAATGTGCGTCCAATTAGAATTCTATTGGGAATGTAGCAAAACACTACGGAGAAAGTCGAACATGAGCTAAAACAGCCACTAAAACGACTGATGAAAAGAGGGGAAGCATCATCCTGCACGCTTTTTAAACTCATGATGACCACATTTACTAGAGTTTATCAAGTTCTGTTGTATTTACTGTGGTACATTTTGACTAGTAGAATTTATAATAGATAATCAGTTAAGGGAATAGAGTTTTCACTAAAGATGTATAACACCTTTGGCATGCTGTAGCTAGAGTTTCTAACGGTGTTATTTGATTAGAAAGTTCACATTGGCCTGCATGGTAATGAGGAGCCGTCAATGGTCTTGCTTTGTAAATAAATCCGTATTGTAACAAATGCTATAGTTAAACAATTACAAGAACTATATGTTAGGTTTAAGGCTGAGTACAAGTTAGAAAGAGCTTTGAAATATGGACCTTCTTGAATTATTGACTAAACAATCCCCCATAACCACGCCCCCAACAAAGCCCCGCCCCCTCTGGTGAGTACCCACACTTTATTTTTTCCACTTCAAGCACTGCCATTGGGGAATTGATTGGATGGTTGTGGATTGCCCCATCCTCGCACCAGTAAACATATCATCAGAGAAAAGAAGAGATGTGGGCATTGAATTTAAAAACAATGATGTGCACAGTAGTGTTGTCACGATACCAAAATTATGACTTCAATACGATACCAGACTAAAATACCTCAATACCGATACCGAATCAATACCACGGCAACAAAAAACAGTCAAAGTAATTTAATAATATGACAGAACTTACAATTCATTGTTTTATACGTTTATTTAAAACAAAAACTAACTAAAAACTCACTTGGCCAGCATGTTCCTGCCCTGCTTATATAATAATGACTACATGCTAGTGTGAACATCCTTATAGACATGTTTGGCACGATCACATTATCAATCAAGTTAACACTAACCTTTCACTATTCTGAACAGGTTGGGATTTCATGATACAAGTAATTTAATATTTTTTAAATGTAATTTTGTCATTAAAATATAGATATTTAATTTGTTTTTAACAAATAAGCAAAAATGCAAATTACAAACAATATGACAGCTACAGTAGGTTTATTTAACAGTTGCATTCAAGAAAGAAATTAAATAATCAAATGTGTAAAAAAAACTTTTTTAAGTTAGTCTGTCAAGGATGGGGTGATTTTCTATTTTCTTTTGTTGTTTGATTGACATTAATCACACAGAATATTAGATACGGCCCTTTAATGCTGCATTCACACCAAAATCATCAAATTCGTGTCTATGTATCACGTCTAGTTGGGCGCTTGAACATTTTGAATCCATTCGCGTGTCCACAGCGAATTGGACGCACGTATAAAACGAGCGTTTGAAGCAAAATAGACGTGCGTTCAAGGCACTCCAGGAGAAATATGTCATAAAACACCACTCTGCCTCTTTTCATTTTCAATAAAAAAATATATTAAACATTAATAGCCACACATATGTGGTCCAGGCAACGCACTACATTATCTTCACTGCATGTATATTTAAATATCCTTAAAAAATTATGAAACTTCTCTTTGCCCTCAGTCAAAACGATTTGGCAGACAACAAATGATAGATTCATGACACCAAAGATCGCCGGTTAGATCTACACAAGACAAATTATATCTCAAGTTTAACCACTACAGGACATCAGAGCCAGCGGCAGACGGCAGAAGGACTGGCCGAGGAAAGGCTGCTCTCGCCGGGGTTAATGAGCGCTGATCGCCTGGATCTCACAACTCCAAAAACACACAATTATTGTTTTTTAAATAGGCGCTCTCCTTATAAATAAACCACAGATTTGAGCTTTAAACAACTACATTCTCACCTGAAAAAGTCTTAAAAGTAAATTTTGTGACACAATAACAGTAGTATTTTTAAATTATGCAGGCTTTCTCATCACGTCACTTTAGCACGTGACAGCAGCAAGCAGGCTCCTGATTGGTTAATGCGGCGCGAATAGATGCCAAAGTTCAGGTTTTTCAACTTGAATGCACAAAAAGCACCAAATAAAATCACTCGCACAAGACGGAACTGGGCGCGGGAATGAGGCGGAATCGCCTGCATCGCGCTGCGCGGAACGCGTCTATCGCGCTGCAGGACCTCCTGACGCGCGCCAACGCGTCTTTACATTGACTTAACATTCAAAATCAATGTTTGGTGTGAATACAGCATAAGACCTGAATGGACCCAAAACATTGTATACCCTCTGCATATCGATAAAGAGTAGTGGTGTAACCCTGGCATCCTGGCTAAATTTGCCCATTGGCCCCTGTCCATCATGGCCTCCTAATCATCCCCATATATATATATATATGATTGGCTTCATCACTCTCTCCTCTCCACCAATCAGCTGTTGTGTGGTGGGCGTTCTGGCGCAATATGGCTGCCGTCGCATCATCCAGGTGGTGCTGCACATTGGTGGTGGATGAGGAGATTCCCTAGCCTAGAAATCTAGACGCACCCTAGCGGCAGAAAATTTATTTTGCCGCGAGTGTAGTCTAGCAACTCTCGGTAGACCTGAGAGCTGGAAAAACCAAACTCTGGTCAGGCCAATCACAGTGTGTGTGTAGAGTCGGTGGGCGGGGCTTAACATAATGACGGCAGAGTTGCGGAGGTTCTGCGTGCTACACGTAAACAAAGAAGCTGGCGAACAGCTGTCTTTTGAATCGGCTTTGGCCGCGACTCTGGAAGACTTGAGTTAAGCTTTTCTTTGAGAAAAGAACAAAGAACGGCACTGAAGTCATTCTTAAGAAAAGAAGACATGTTATAAGTTTTGCCTACCGGATACGGCGAAAGTCTATCAACTAATGTTAGCTCGGCTTCACCTTCTTCTTCGCTCTGGTTGGTTGTGGCGCTCATGGCGCAATCCAATTGCGTGCAGAGTGAATTTGAAAGACAACCGTTTGTCCCGCCTCTCGGATTGAGCCCTGATGGTGAGATTCCAGACCCAACATCTTGATGTGGGTCTAGCTAGTCAGGCTAGAGATTCCCCCCTTGTAAAGCGATTTGAGTGCCTAGAAAAGCACTATATAAATGTAACAAATTATTATTACCCGACTGTGTTTACCTGAATACTCGCCAGGACATGCATTTTTACATATTTTTGACCATTCAAACGTAATAATCTGCGAAACTGACATCGCAATCGCATGCTGAGTGAAAGGCATGTGTGTGCGCTTCAGGTCCTGCGCCGCGCTTTATTTTCTCATGCTTGCATTTTCATTGCTTTCTTTGTCATGCGCTGCGCGTATACATATTTAACTGGTCTGCTTCCATTGTTTAGTGAACAGTGGAAGCAGCTCTGCACAAACGTCCTGACTCCTGCTGTCACACATCGACACAAATGAAGAAATACTGCTCTTATTATAGTGCTGTCATTCTTAAAGTACCGGTACTAATACAATTTCATATCGTACCGCTTTTAATAGCAGGGTATCGCGATACTTTCTAGTGCCGGTATATCGTACAACACTAGAGCCCAGATAAATGATCTATAATAAATACTGCAAGAATTGTCCATTTTGATGTCATGATGACTTTAAAAGTGTTTGTGAATGCTTTCTGTTGATCAGGGCAGCAGTTATTTGTTCAATTGATGATTAAATCAGTGTTATTTTAGTATCACTGAGATACTAATATAGCTTTTTTTCGGTTTTCATTTTAATTTTAAAGGACAACTCCGGTGAAAAATGAACCTAGGGGTAATTAACACATGGTTACTAAGTAGATCGTTCTCTGGGATGCATTTTCATGAAAATCGAATGTAAAAAGTTTTATCTCTAAAAACAGATTAGCTTATAAAGCTAGTATATGGGGCATAGAATTAGTTGAATGAAATCACTAGTTAAGACCACTAACAAGGCTCAAAATAGCCTCACACTAACACGGTAGCATAATGAGGGTCCCTACATGCAAACCGAAGCATTGAGAACTTTGTACGTGTACAAACAGTTTAATAAGAAGATACTTTATTAAGACAGTACATTACGCGTATACAGACAGGAGCCATCTTGGAAAACGGTTGAATAATCCGCCATCTCTTTAGTGTGTATCTTTGGAAGCACTAGTCTCTGTGGCGTTCAGTTTTTTTTTAAATTATTTTTATTTATTTATTTTCTCTGTTGCGTTCAGTGCTTTCTTCCGGAAACAACGGACCATATGAGATTCCAACTCACAGTTCATCACTGAGCACAGCGTTCGTGGCTCGACTTGTCGAGACTGTTTTCCAAGATGGCTCCTGTCTGTATACGCGTAATGTACTGTCTTAATAAAGTATCTTCTTATTAAACTGTTTGTACACTTACAAAGTTCTCAATGCTTCGGTTTGCATGTAGGGACCCTCATTATGCTCCCGTGTTAGTGTGAGGCTATTTTGAGCCTTGTTAGTGGTCTTAACTAGCGATTTAATTTGACTTATTATATGCCCCATATACTAGCATTATAAGCTAATCTGGAGTTGTCCTTTAAGAACATTTTTAGTAATTTTGTTGTGTTTTTATTGTTGTTTTTTCATTGTCTATATAGTTTTTTATTCATTCATAATTCAATCAACTTAACTAAATGAAAATTAGAAATATTGCTTTGGCAAATAGCTTTAACTCAAATAGAGTTTTTATCATAATTTATTTTGTTGGCAGTTATACTAATAATCCAAAATGTGTGTGTGTGTGTGTGTGTGTGTGTGTGCGTGCGTGCGTGCGTGCGTGCGTGCGTCGTTTTTTTTTTTTTAAATAAGTCTCTTCTGCTCTCCAAGACTGCATTTCTTTGATAAAAAAAAGTAATATTGTGAAATATTATTATAATTGTAAATGAGCTGTTTTCAATGTGAATATACTGTAAAATGTAATTTATTCCTGTGATCAAAGCTGAATTTTCAGCATCATTACTCCAGTCTTCAGTGTCACATGATCCTTCAGAAATCATTAATTTCTTATATGATTATTTCCCCCCAATTTAATATATTCTTGATGAATAAAAGTATTAATTTCGTTAATTTCTGTCATTAAAGACAAATTAATTCTTACTGACCGCTGATTCCGGTGTCTGGATCGTGGTGGAGGAGTGATGCTGTATAATCTTAGTAAAATATGGCAGTCTGCTGCATAATTCAAAAACATCACACAAGATTGGCAATAGTGCTGTGTAAATGTGCTCAACACAGATTGTGTGGCTGCATTTGTACATGGCTTGATTTGAACACTTTAGTAAACCAGGTGTAAAAACAACACAGACGGCACATGGCAATACACTGTGGTATCAGTGGGCAAAACCTTCTCCTCTGAATGTGCTGATTCTGTTAATGATGTGCTAAAGCTTTGTTTCGTTTGCCTTAGACTTTCGGTGAAAAACTTCTCGGGGTGTTTTCCACCCTCATGCCGATCTCTGTGGCACTCTCCACTTTTGGGGGCATCAATGGTTACCTCTTCACCTCCTCCAGGTGAGCGCA
Organism: Gobio gobio; assembly: GCF_949357685.1. NCBI lineage: Eukaryota > Metazoa > Chordata > Actinopteri > Cypriniformes > Gobionidae > Gobio > Gobio gobio. The sequence continues at coordinate 34,684,812 of NC_137121.1, read as the reverse complement.
TTTCTTTTTCATTTCACCTTTACCTTTATCTTACCTACATTAAAAAAACACACACACAGCTGTCAAAAAGACAGCAAAAAAGAAAGTGAAAGAAGTCTGTTTTCTATGTGAATATATTGTAAAATGTAATTTATTCCTGTGATCAAAGCTGAATTTTCAGCATCATTACTCCAGTCTTCAGTGTCACATGATCCTTCAGAAATCAGCACCTATATAAAATAAATATAGGCACCTATTGTAATCGTTATTATTCTTCCTTCTTCCACTATTGAAGTATATGGCAGCCCTGTCATATTTTATATACTAACTTCTGAACAGTCTGCCCTAAATCATAAAAAACCTGTCTCTTTTAATTCAGTGCAGTCAAATGATGCCCAATTTTTCCATATCAGCCATTTTGGGCAACGGCCATATTGAATTTTGTATTAGCATATCGCTTCGAAACTCGAAAGGTTTCTGAAAGTTTCAAAATGTAAAATGCTAATAAAAAATGCAAAGCTTTTGATTAATTTTGCATCTTCACATCCTCTTATAAAAGTCATCTTATAAAGCTAAAAGTTATTATAAGCTTCACCAAACCGTTTTTGAATAACGCAACGGATTTGATGGAAAGATGCCATGCAGATTCTGAGGCTGTAACTGCAACTCTTTGCTGTATTGATATCAAACTATGTGTCATTGTCACCTCACACTGACACATCAATTTGGCAACAGTGCCACCTATTGGTCAAAAGAGATAAACAACTTAATCAGTGATTGCGTTTATGATTTTCACCTGTTTTTGCTTAATTTTAGTTACTTATTGTTATCATTGGTCTGATGTTCCCAGCCATGCTTGCATAACTCATTGTGCCTTTTTTTGTGCTTGGACCCTTAATTGCTGCTTGCAGCTATATTATTAATATTGTAAACAAGTAGTATCTTACTCAATTTTGCTGTTCAAGTAATTAAATCGCGTTTTAAAGGGTTAGTTCACCCAAAAATGAAAATTCTGTCATCAATTCCTCACCCTCATGTCGTTCCAAACCCGTAAGACTGTCATTCATCTTCAGAACACAAATGAAGATATTTTGGATGAAATCCGAGAGCTCTCTGATCCCTTGAACCACTAGAGTCACATGGACAATTTTAACAATGTTTTACTACCTTTCTGGGCCTTGAAAGTGTTTATTAAATCTATTAGGGGTGGAACGGTTCGGGGGAAAAACATTGAACCTTACGGTTCTCTATCCACTGTTCGGCACGCACTTGCACTGCGGTTCATCTCAAATATGATGACACATCTATAATATGGTTTGTTGAAAATAACAACGTGAAAAACAGACAGACAGAGTTGTGCTAATGTATGTTTCTGATACACATTCTGGCTTCACAACAGCGATGATCAAAAAGCGTGGACGAAACAGCCACTCTTGTACAAGAGTGTATGCTCGAACATGACCTGTCATATATGTAACAGAGGCCGCTAGTAGTTACTGTGCGAGTAAACCTCACTACTCTGACCTCAAGAGACGCTCTAGTGACTGACGCTAGAGGTTGCAGCCTTTAACCTCCATGTTAGAGCATCTGACTCTCATGCCGGCGGACCCGGGTTCGAGTCCCGCTTGGAGCGGGCGGTTCGAACAGGAGGGGTTACATTGGTGCCGTGACCCGGATGGGAGTGAGGTTTAGGGGGGTGAGTGTAACAGAGGCCAGCTAGTAGTTGCTGTGCGAGTAAACCTCACTCCTCTGATCTCAAAAGACGCGTTAGTGACAGACGCTAGAGGTTGAAGCCTTTAGCCTCCATGTTAGAGCGTCCAACTCTCATGCCGGCGAACCCAAGTCCCGCTTTGGGGGTTACCCATCATCACCCAGTGTTGATAGCGCTCGAGCGCAGGTGAGACCTGAACAGCACACGTTGTGTTTAAACTAAACTCATTTAAGCCTTGCCAAATTAAACATTCAAGAGCAAAGCGCGAAAGAGAACTCGCGCGAGCGGAGAGAAGATTTGTGTGTGTGTGTGTACTCATCTGAAGGGCGCACGCGGCGCGTCGCAGAAAGCGGACAAATATTGAGTTCTCTTACAAGTCTTGCGCTTGAACGGACAAATTCACACCAAAAATATGTCGACGTGCCAGACTTGGTGAGTATCCTAGCAAACATAGTAGGTTTTGTCTTAAAGGGATAGTTCACCCAAAAATGAAAATTCTGTCATCATTTATTCACCCTCGAGTTGTTCCAAACCTGTATGAGTGTCTTTGTTCTGCTGAACACAAAAGAATAGAAAAGCAGATAGAACCATTGACTACCATAGTACTTTTTCCCTACTATGGTGGTCAATGGTTGCTCTATCTGCTTGGTTACAAACATTCTTCAAAATATCTTCTTTTTTGTTCAGCAGAACAAAGACACTCATACAGGTTTGGAACAATTTGAGGGTGAGTAAATGATGACAGAATTTTCATTTTTGGGGGAACTATCCCTTTAAGTAAAACATAAACAGTTGAGAAAGACGTGTTCGTCTGTAACAGTATGTACTGGATCTGTGCATTATTTCTTAAAGGATTAGTTCACTTCAAAATGAAAATTTCCTGATATTTTACTCACCCCCCATCTCATCCACGATGTTCATGTCTTTCTTTCTTCAGTCGGAAAGAAAGTAAGCTTTTTGAGCAAAGCATTCCAAAATTGTTCTCCTCATCATAGAACCAATGCAGTTTCAAAGGAAGGGCTTCAGAGGCTCTGCATGATCCCAGATGAGATATAGGGTCTTATCTAGCCAAAAAAAATTACAAATGAATATACTTTTTAACCTAAATTGCTCATCTTGTGCTGCTCTGCGATGTGCCAAGGATTGGTCGTAAAGGTCGCGCAAGACGTAGGCAGAAGTACCGCCCCAAGCGAATGTGCAAGGATTAATACAAACTTCTTTAACCAAAAAAAATCTTCTACTTCAAAATCGTCCGACATCTTCGCACGAGTTGTATTAGTCTTCTAGCGTGACCTTTCCGACGTGATTATGCAATCCTTGGCGAGCCGCAGAGCAGTGCAAGATGAGCAATTTAGGTTAAAAAGTATATTCATTTAAAAAAAATAAAAAATTTAAATGACCGATGGTTTAGCTAGATAAGACCCTATTCCTCATCTAGGACCACGCAGAGCCTCTGAAGCCCTTCCTTTGAAACGCCATTGATTTGGACCTTCAACATTTTGGTTTCCATTGAAGTCTATGATGAGGAGAAAAATCCTGGAATGTTTTCCTCAAAAAACTTCATTTCTTTTCGACTGAAGAAAGAAAGCCATGAACATCTTGGATGAAATGGGGGTGAGTAAATTATCAGGAAATGTTCATTTGGAAGTGAACCAATCCTTTAAAGGGAAAGAAGTGTACCATATGACCCTAAAACCTTGATACAAACCGAATGTGAGTAGTTTGAACCGTTCCACCCTTACTGTCTATGGAGAGGTCAGAGAGCTCTCGGATATCATCAAAAATATCTTCATTTGTGTTCTGAAGATGAACGGAGGTCTTACGGGTGTGGAACGACATGAGGGTGAGGAATTAATGACAGAATTTTCATTTTTGGGTGAACTAACCCTTTAAGGATATTTAGATGTTTTTAAATGAAAAGCAGTACCGATTATGACAGCGATTCTCTGTTATGCATTTACTGTTTACATGTGTATTTGTTTAACAACATTCAGGTTGTGTTTTTCCGGGGCCCGGGAAGGACATTTACCCAGCCTTCTTGCTATGATCCACTTTAAGCGCTGCACACCGATTCCAGCTCTGCTTGTCTGTGTATGTGACTTTCATTTAGAACAATGAGTTTTTGTTACAGTAGCCAGTCTATTGTGTTGCTTGCCAGGATGTAACTTGTTCTAATTTGTTCCCATTAACATTCTTTCTATATTGTGCCTCTTGATCTTGTCTTTCAGTGCACTGCCACAATCGTTATCTTGTGCATTGGAGAAACACACAACCTTATAAACTATGTCTCTTTCATCAACTACCTCTCCTATGGAGTCACTATTGCTGGCCTGCTCTACTACAGATGGAAGAAGCCAAACTTATACAGGCCCATTAAGGTATTCAGTTATATGCAATATACACTCACCTAAAGGATTATTAGGAACGCCATACTAATACTGTGTTTGACCTCCTTTCGCCTTCAGAACTGCCTTAATTCTACATGGCATTGATTCAACAAGGTGCTGAAAGCATTCTTTAGAAATGTTGGCCCATATTGATAGGATAGCATCTTGCAGTTGATGGAGATTTGTGGGATGCACATCCAGGGCACGAAGCTCCCGTTCAACCACATCCCAAAGATGCTCTATTGGGTTGAGATCTGGTGACTGTGGGGGCCATTTTAGTCCAGTGAACTCATTGTCATGTTCAAGAAACCAATTTGAAATGATTGGAGCTTTGTGACATGGTGCATTATCCTGCTGGAAGTAGCCATCAGAGGATGGGGACATGGTGGTCATAAAGGGATGGTCATGGTCAGAAACAATGCTCAGGTAGGCCGTGGCATTTAAACAATGCCCAATTGGCACTAAGGGGCCTAAAGTGTGCCAAGAAAACATCCCCCACACCATTACACCACCACCACCAGCCTGCACAGTGGTAACAAGGCATGATGGATCCATGTTCTCATTCTGTTTACGCCAAATTCTGACTCTACCATCTGAATGTCTCAACAGAAATCGAGACTCATCAGACCAGGCAACATTTTTCCAGTCTTCAACTGTCCAATTTTGATGAGCTTGTGCAAATTGTAGCCTCTTTTTCCTATTTGTAGTGGAGATGAGTGGTACCCGGTGGGGTCTTCTGCTGTTGTAGCCCATCCGCCTCAAGGTTGTGCGTGTTGTGGCTTCACAAATGCTTTGCTGCATACCTCGGTTGTAACGAGTGGTTATTTCAGTCAAAGTTGCTCTTCTATCAGCTTGAATCAGTCGGCCCATTCTCCTCTGACCTCTAGCATCAACAAGGCATTTTCGCCCACAGGACTGCCGCATACTGGATGTTTTTCCCTTTTCACACCATTCTTTGTAAACCCTAGAAATGGTTGTGCGTGAAAATCCCAGTAACTGAGCAGATTGTGAAATACTCAGACCGGCCCGTCTGGCACCAACAACCATGCCACGCTCAAAATTGCTTAAATCACCTTTCTTTCCCATTCTGACATTCAGTGTGGAGTTCAGGAGATTATCTTGACCAGGACCACACCCCTAAATGCATTGAAGCAACTGCCATGTGATTGGTTGATTAAATAATTGCATTAATGAGAAATTGAACAGGTGTTCATAATAATCCTTTAGGTGAGTGTATATGTATACTACATCCATAACATGTACTTATATGTCACATAGTAAAGCTGGTGCATTAAACAGTGCATCTAGCAGGTTCACCTGGTTTGCTGCAGTAGACAGTAGTCACGACCAGATCATGTTTATAGTGTGTGAATATCAAAGCTTCAGGTTTCTTCTCTTGTCAGGTGAGTCTCCTTGTGCCGGTGTGTTATCTGCTCTTCTGGGTTCTGCTGCTGGGCTTCAGTTTGCACTCAGAGCCGCTGGTGTGTGGAGTGGGGCTGGTCATTATGCTCACTGGAGTACCAGTTTATTTCCTGGGAGTTTACTGGAAAGACAAGCCAAAATGCATATATGACTTCATTGGTAAGGAGACTGGATGTGCAATTTATATTATGTGTTCTCTATAGGAATACAGTAAAGAATATCTTCTCAGTATACATATTTAATTGTTTACTCATCCTCATGCCATCCCAAACCTTTTATCGATGGAGAAGAAAACCAGATGTTTTGAAGAATGTTCATGCTGCTGTTTTCCATACAGCAGCAGCGGTCAGTGAGTGTCAAGCTCCAAAAGGACAAACAAGTGCCACTTACATGTTATAAACGGTGACCGAGAGAGTTCAAGGTGCTACAACTAAAGAAAACACATGCAAATTAACAACACATCTCCATCCGTTTGACAACACATGCTACAAATACTCACAGCCACATACAGTAACTAGGGATGGGCATTTTTGTCAATTTCTCATTTCGATCATCGATGGGTCTCAAAAATGAGTACTCGAGTACTCGGGGGCGGGGCATGTGCAGGGGGCGGGGCATGTCCGTCATTGAGATAATGAAAATACTGTTACTAAAATGGTTGTTGACATACAAACGTGACATGAAAACGGGTATATGAAAATATGAACATATAAAACAAAAAATAACTGCTAGATTATGATGCATAAATGTCTTTGAAAAATAAACTTCTTTATAAAATGACCGTCTCAAATAACCAAGTCAATAATATCGAGCATTTGAGTTGAAACTGTGAAATAACACCACCCTGGCTAGCTTGCTAGCTTGCTAAACTCAACCAAACGCACCCTATATCAGATTAATATGAACCTATTACAACTTAAATCAACACAAAAGGACGTGAATGCACACGTGAACTTCAGCGTGCTAGATTTTACAGGCTATGGTTGGAAACGGAACATTTTGAATGCGCTCTTCCCTTAACAACGCTGATACACGGACAACGAAAGCACACAGAAACAACATTTTATTAAAAACGTGTTCTCATAATGCTCTGACAGATTGACTTATTATGATCGCAGTGTTTACAGACATCCCTGCGAGTTTTCGAACTCATAACGAAAAACAGCTTTAAATAAACTAGGTCTACTGTTAAAAAATACGAGAACAGTATAGCACTGCTGCATAACTAATATCAATGATTCTGAGAAAGAAATATCCTATCTGAAAAGAATATGACCGTCGCTAAACCATATTATAATGTCGAGCATTAATGCATTTGAGCTGAAACTGAAGAGAATGAACAAAAGCTGGTATAACGGCAGCGCTTTGCTAGCTTATTAAGCTCAACCAAACGCGTTTTATATTAGGTTAATCAGATATAGAAAACATAAAAGTAATCTTATCTTACCTGCAGAATCTTATCTGCAGAAAAGGACGCGAATGCGCACATGAACTTCACCCGCTAGTCTGAGTGTTCTAGTTTCTCTGTGGATTTCCTTTAACAGCTGATACACAGGGAGCTAAGCACAGAGAATTTACCGCATTCTATTTCCATCGTGTTATCATTATAATGCTATGTAGGCTATGACAGATTGGCGCTGCACATCTTGCAATAACCATTTAATGATCTCATGATTCCAGACATCACTGCAGTGCACGCCTCAGTTTCACTTTATTTGACCGGTCTGGAGGTGTGCTGTATAACGCTAACCAATCAGACCTCAGGTACGGTGCAAAATGACACAATAACCAGTCAAAAAGAGAAGAAAAAAAAAGTCAACTCAACCAAATACAGAAACACACTGCAAATACTCAACTCAACCAAATACAGAAACACACTGCAAAAACTCAACTCAACCAAATACAGAAACACACTGCAAATACTCAACTCAACCACATACAGAAACACACTGCAAATACTCACAACACAACCAAATACAGAAACACACTGCAAAAACTCACAACTCAACCAAATACAGAAACACACTGCAAATACTCACAACTCAACCAAATACAGAAACACACTGCAAATACTCACAACTCAACCAAATACAGAAACACTGCAAATACTCACAACTCAACCAAATACAGAAACACACTGCAATTACTCACAACTCAACCAAATACAGAAACACACTGCAAATACTCACAACTCAACCAAATACAGAAACACTGCAAATACTCACAACTCAACCAAATACAGAAACACACTGCAATTACTCACAACTCAACCAAATACAGAAACACACTGCAAATACTCACAACACAACCAAATACAGAAACACACTGCAAATACTCACTTTGCATCCAAATACAGAAACACACTGCAAATACTCACAACACAACCACATACAGAAACACACTGCAAATACTCACAACTCAACCAAATACAGAAACACACTGCAAATACTCACAACTCAACCAAATACAGAAACACACTGCAAATACTCACAACACAACCAAATACAGAAACACACTGCAAATACTCACTTTGCATCCAAATACAGAAACACACTGCAAATACTCACAACACAACCAAATACAGAAACACACTGCAAATACTCACAACACAACCAAATACAGAAACACACTGCAAATACTCACTTTGCATCCAAATACAGAAACACACTGCAAATACTCACAACACAACCAAATACAGAAACACACTGCAAATACTCACAACTCAACCAAATACAGAAACACACACTGCAAATACTCACAACTCAACCAAATACAGAAACACACTGCAAATACTCACAACACAACCAAATACAGAAACACACTGCAAATACTCACAACACAACCAAATACAGAAACACACTGCAAATACTCACAACACAACCAAATACAGAAACACACTGCAAATACTCACAACACAACCACATACAGAAACACACTGCAAATACTCACAACACAACCAAATACAGAAACACACTGCAAATACTCACAACTCAACCAAATACAGAAACACACTGCAAATACTCACAACTCAACCAAATACAGAAACACACTGCAAATACTCACAACACAACCAAATACAGAAACACACTGCAAATACTCACAACTCAACCAAATACAGAAACACACTGCAAATACTCACAACACAACCAAATACAGAAACACTGCAAATACTCACAAAACAAACAAATATAGAAACACACTGCAAATACTCACAACACAACCAAATACAGAAACACACTGCAAATACTCACAACTCAACCAAATACAGAAACACTGCAAATACTCACAACTCAACCAAAAACAGAAACACACTGCAAATACTCACAACTCAACCAAATACAGAAACACACTGCAAATACTCACAACTCAACAAATACAGAAACACACTGCAAATACTCACAACTCAACCAAATACAGAAACACACTGCAAATACTCAACTCAACCAAATACAGAAACACATTGCAAATACTCACAACACAACCAAATACAGAAACACACTGCAAATACTCACAACTCTCCCAAATACAGAAACACACTGCAAATACTCACAACACAACCACATACAGAAACACACTGCAAATACTCACAACACAACCAAATACAGAAACACACTGCAAATACTCACAACTCAACCAAATACAGAAACACACTGCAAATACTCACAACTCAACCAAATACAGAAACACACTGCAAATACTCACAACTCAACCAAATACAGAAACACACTGCAAATACTCAACTCAACCAAATACAGAAACACATTGCAAATACTCACAACACAACCAAATACAGAAACACACTGCAAATACTCACAACTCTCCCAAATACAGAAACACACTGCAAATACTCACAACACAACCACATACAGAAACACACTGCAAATACTCACAACACAACCACATACAGAAACACACTGCAAATACTCACAACACAACCAAATACAGAAACACACTGCAAATACTCACAACTCAACCAAATACAGAAACACACTGCAAATACTCACAACTCAACCAAATACAGAAACACACTGCAAATACTCACAACACAACCAAATACAGAAACACACTGCAAATACTCACAACTCAACCAAATACAGAAACACACTGCAAATACTCACAACACAACCAAATACAGAAACACTGCAAATACTCACAAAACAAACAAATATAGAAACACACTGCAAATACTCACAACACAACCAAATACAGAAACACACTGCAAATACTCACAACTCAACCAAATACAGAAACACTGCAAATACTCACAACTCAACCAAAAACAGAAACACACTGCAAATACTCACAACTCAACCAAATACAGAAACACACTGCAAATACTCACAACTCAACAAATACAGAAACACACTGCAAATACTCACAACTCAACCAAATACAGAAACACACTGCAAATACTCAACTCAACCAAATACAGAAACACATTGCAAATACTCACAACACAACCAAATACAGAAACACACTGCAAATACTCACAACTCTCCCAAATACAGAAACACACTGCAAATACTCACAACACAACCACATACAGAAACACACTGCAAATACTCACATCACAACCAAATACAGAAACACACTGCAAATACTCACAACTCAACCAAATACAGAAACACACTGCAAATACTCACAACTCAACCAAATACAGAAACACACTGCAAATACTCAACTCAACCAAATACAGAAACACATTGCAAATACTCACAACACAACCAAATACAGAAACACACTGCAAATACTCACAACTCTCCCAAATACAGAAACACACTGCAAATACTCACAACACAACCACATACAGAAACACACTGCAAATACTCACAACACAACCAAATACAGAAACACACTGCAAATACTCACAACTCAACCAAATACAGAAACACACTGCAAATACTCACAACATAACCAAATACAGAAACACACTGCAAATACTCACAACACAACCAAATACAGAAACACACTGCAAATACTCACAACACAACCAAATACATAAACACACTGCAAATACTCACGACACAACCAAATACAGAAACACACTGCAAATACTCACGACACAACCACATACAGAAACACACTGCAAATACTCACAACACAACCAAATACAGAAACACACTGCAAATACTCACAACTCAACCAAATACAGAAACATACTGCAAATACTCACAACTCAACCAAATACAGAAACACACTGCAAATACTCACAACACAACCAAATACAGAAACACACTGCAAATACTCACAACACAACCAAATACAGAAACACACTGCAAATACTCACAACACAACCAAATACAGAAACACACTGCAAATACTCACAACACAACCAAATACAGAAACACACTGCAAATACTCACTTCGCATCCAAATACAGAAACACACTGCAAATACTCACAACACAACCAAATACAGAAACACACTGCAAATACTCAACTCAACCAAATACAGAAACACACTGCAAATACTCACAACACAACCAAATACAGAAACACACTGCAAATACTCACAACACAACCAAATACAGAAACACACTGCAAATACTCAACTCAACCAAATACAGAAACACACTGCAAATACTCACAACTCAACCAAATACAGAAACACACTGCAAATACTCACAGCTCAACCAAATACAGAAACACACACTGCAAATACTCACAACGCTATCAAATACAGAAACACACTGCAAATACTCACAACACAACCAAATACAGAAACACACTGCAAATACTCACAACACAACCAAATACAGAAACACACTGCAAATACTCACAACGCAACCAAATACAGAAACACACTGCAAATACTCACAACGCAACAAAAGATTATTCATGCACAACAAAAGATTATTAAAGGCAGAATATGTAGTTTTTCGCCGCTAGAGGTCACCTATTCAAAACAAAGGTGTAGCTTGATGACGCCAAGATTGAGCAGATTCATGGCGCGTATTTTCACCTCATAGCCGGTGTAAAAGAATCGGGACGGGACTCAGGCAGAAATCATGTTCATGGATGAAATTACATGAATAAAAATAGCCTATTACTTATTGATTATGATGTTTTTGAATGTAAAAACCACATGAACATCATAAGTTGACTTCAGACAACAGTATAAAAAAATGTAAAAAGCCAGTTCATGACCTCTTTAAAGCGTCTTTGGTGTTTCCACGGTTCCTACAAAATAAAACAAACAAAAAATCGAGAAATCGGAAATCGAGGGTAACACGTTTATGATGTCATTGACAGGCGGCGCATGGACACGGTCCGTGTCCTGGTTAAAATAGCTAATTTCTCTGGATTTAAACATTCTTGGAAACATTTGGGATAACGTAAGTACACAAGTCAACCAAATATATAACATTGTTCTAGTGGTTTTTGGAGATTTTAAGCTTAAAATCTTACACATTGACTTTAAAACATAATTATTGAAATTATTTAAAAGTGCACTTTTTAAAAACATAGTCATAAAAAGCCTGTTTTTTTTTTTAAGTACACTTAAGTGGCCTTTAATTTCATTAATATTATATTCTCTGCAAGTGTTTTTTTTTTTTTTTTTTTTTTTTTTTTTATGCACCAAGCCAAAGATGGCAAAATGTTTAGTGATCTTTTAATGGTCTTAACTATTTTAATCACTGGTCAGGAAATGAGCAAGAATTGCACACATACTTTAGATAAAATAACTTAGCACAGTATAGCCTTCTTCAAATTTAGACAGCTTTTTACAAGAAGAGTCTGTCGTTCCACTCAACGTTAAAGGCTTCGAACAGTTCATGAGCCGGTGAAAAACGAGTTTAATGTGAGACCAAATATTCACTGTAGGATCAAATCTGGACTCTAAGCAGCCGAAACATGAGCCTGATGGACTCGTTCTCGAAACACTTCTTTGGGCAGGAGCAGAAATACAATCTAATCATTCCTCTTTAGATAACACCTTCACATTTCTGCAGTATTCTTCTGTCCTCCAAAGCATTGAATGACTTTTCACTACAAGTGCGCTTCTTTTTCAGGGCATACAAAATTTGAACACACATGACTGATGAGAAACTTGGCACAAATATACCACGTGTGAATGAGCACATTTTGGGAGCATTTTTCTCTCTAGTGCATAACTTAAATTTGGCTGTTTCTTACACAAAACTATTCAGAATATTTGTAAAATGTTGCCCAAGTCGTATTGTTTGCAATGGCATATGGATGAGTAAATGATTAAGTTTTGTGTGAATTATTCCTTTAAATTGTGTATTAATGACAACCATGCAATTATTCAATGTTTTAATGAACTAAATGTATGTGCATATGTGGTCTTTTTTTTACAGAGTGGGCTACGTACCTGGGACAAAGAGTGTTTTTTGTTGTTTTCCCACAATTTGACCCTATTGAAACGGCAGAATGGACTGACAAATCTTCCTTCACAAGCAAAGCTTCTGGACCGCTTTGAATTTTCTATTACTTTAATCTGGCAGCTCTTCACTTAAAGTCCACACTTCCCAGGCTTGTAGTAGTATAGTAAAAAAGAGAAATGAAAGAATAACCGCCTCGTTTATTTCAATGGGGACTGTATTTGAATGAGTGTCTGCTTCCATGAGTTTAAATGGCATTGGGCGTTGCTCACTTTTCGGTTAGGCATGTTATTTCTCCTGCAGAAAACTGTTTTAAACCCTATAATTTGCTACTGGGGTTCATTTGCAAATGTCCTATGTTGATACATGTACAGAATCTCCTCTCTTTTGTATGATGTACTTCACCTGTGATGTCTTTACACCTACATAACAGTTTCTACAGGCTCTTTACGCCTATGCTGTAAATACATTTAAATGGTTTCTAACTCTTCACAATGTTGGTCTTTAGTCTGAAATGATATTGTCACCTGCAGGCATATTTTCTCTGTGATTTCAGAATTAATTGCTTAAAATTATTTACAAGGGATTGAAATTTATATTCTCCTTTCTTTTCTTTTTTTTTTCACCCTTGGTGAAGAACCTTTCAACCATCCTGGGGAAAATGCTGTTAGAAAATGAGAAATAAAATAATACATCTAGTGTAAATACAAGATGTAAATACAAATAATAGATCTAACTCTTTCATTGTGGCAGGTAAGTTTACGTTGTTGTTGTTATCCAGTTATTTTTACTCAGATAAGGAGAGAAACCAATAAGAATAGTTTGATTCGAATCTGTAGCTTCACTACGTTAGAAAACCACACTCCCTTGTTAATAACAAAATAAACCCAGGTCATTACTCTGATTTGTAACATTTAGATGATCAATTGTGGCTACTAATAATCCAGTGCAAGCACACTGCAAACAGATCCAATGAACTTGTCATTAAAATCCACAATTTACATATATGCTACAAACTGATAGAAACAAACTAAATTGCTATTTAGGGAATGAGTTTTATTGTTTATAAAACTTCAATAGTTGGGATGAGCAAGACTATTTAGCACTTAACTTGATGCGTAGTAGTACAAAACAACGCTATTATAGCAGGAGGGGGGGGGGAAACATTTTTATAAAAGGCACCGCTGGGATTCGAACCCAGGATCTCCTGTTTACTAGACAGGCGCTTTAACCAACTAAGCCACGGCGCCTCCGCGCTAAAACTGGAAAATACGGCTCTTGAAGATTATAAGCGTGTGTTCATGTATTAAATGGGAATGTTCACGTTCTTATTAATTTGATTTGATTTGTATGATCGCTTAATAATTTCAAGCTTTAAAATCAGCCGTGATTTATATTTTGAAGTGAAATTATCCTCATTTCCTGGGAACTTAAGTTATAGTCGCGCGGCGATGGCGTCAACACCGGAAGCGAGTGCAGTGCACGCGTGTTCGCCGCAGCTGTAATGTTGACTGAAGTTGTGTTTGATGCGTGGAAGTTCAGCGCTGATATCATGTAAATATCTACAAAATTGAGATTATATAACTGTAATTATAATGGCACAGTTGTGTTATATATATATATATAATCAGAATACCGAATATATTTGGCTATATATTAGCTGAGTTAATAATATATGACTGAAACTAATAATGGGACCATTTAAATGCTTTGATTTTATCTGATAGTTATATAACGGTACACGGACTTTAGAAAATATAATGCCGATAATTTGTGTTTAGCTTCGTTTATCTCACCATTGACAGTGAACAAGTGAAATGTTGTTGTGCAGCGGTTGGTGGATGGGTGATGATGGCGGACAGGCTGTGTTTTGAGGGTAAGACTGCTCTGGCCCCTATGGTGCGGGTGGGCACTCTGCCCATGAGACTCCTGGCTCTGGACTATGGGGCAGATATTGTGTACTGTGAGGTGAGGAGCAACATTAACACCAATACACGTCACATTTCCTTCCATGAAGCATTTGAAGATAAAGTACTTGTTAACATGGATCTATGGGGCCTTTGGTGTTTCAGGAGCTGATTGACATCAAAATGGCTCAGTGTGAGAGAGTAGTAAACGGTACGGTCATATCAGATGTCTGAGGATATTATATAACAAACCGTGTGTAAATGGGTTCACATTTGGCAAAATATGTGTCTTCAGATGTTTTGGAGACGGTTGATTTTGTTGCTCCAGATGAGCGTGTGATGTTTCGCACCTGCGGTAAAGAGAAGAGCCGTGTGGTCTTTCAGATGGTCAGTATCCGAACTTCCTGAACGTAACATTACCTTGTTACTCATTTTAAAACATAATCTGATTCTGTGCTTGTGTTCCAGGGAACGGCTGATCCAGAGAGAGCCCTGACTGTGGCTAAGCTTGTGTGAGTTTGAAGTTTTCTTAATTTTTCTGTTAGTATCATATATCCCTTATGTTGAGAGGATTTTCCCTTTCCTGACAATCGCAGCCTCAGACAACAAACCATTGCGTCTGATGTATATGGCACACTTAACTGGGAACACTTCAGGAGTTTCGAAGTCGTCCTCTGATTGGTTGAATTCTACAGGATGTCCACGAGACGCGTGTGTTACGTTCTTTAACGGTCCGCCTGGAAACAAATGCTGACATTTCAGCGTTTCTTTAGACATATGTCTCATGTCTGTGAGACAAGTATTCACTAAGCTAGAGGTCATTTTCTGAAGACTATCTGAATGAACGTCTTTGACAGAGAGGCTGCAGATCGCGCATCATGTTTGTTTTCTTTATTTTGCAAAAAGCAAAAAAAAAAATTTATTGTTACTGTACACAAAAACTGGCACTGATAAGAAAGAAAGCAAGCCGATCGCCGACTCGAGGGGCTTAAAGGGTTAGTTCACCCAAAAATGAAAATTCTGTCATTAATTACTTACCCTCATGTCGTTCGACACCCGTCAGACCTCCGTTCATCTTCAGAACACAAATGAAGATATTTTAGTGTAAATCTGATGCCTCTGAAAGGCCTCCATTGGCTCAATGGCACGGTTCACTCTCAAGACCCTTAAAAGCTACTAAAGCAGACCTGCCAACCTTGAAGAAACTTTATGAGTACACCCCCCCCCCCCCCCACGGGCCCCCCGCGGGCCCGATAGCCCACCGCCAATGTACGCTCCACCGTTGTCCACCCACCAGTAAGAAATCTATGAGATACCTAACACTAAAATACATAATATACACAATATACTTTCACCAATTACGATTTATTAGTTACTCCATAACCAAATACAAGTAGACCATAAATGTTATACAGTTACTGCACACCCATCCTTGTGTTCAGGATATTATAAACAAAAAAGGCTGATGATGGTTAAACGTCATACAAAAATAGAACAAAAGACAAATTAAACACAAATAGTAAGATTAATAACAAACTACCGTGTTCACTAGCAAAAGTGTTTGTTTTCAAGTAGATGGCAGCAATCTTCCACTAAACTATGGCACATTTCATATTTTCACTATGAATGAAACTGAGTAGTAGATATTTTATTTGAATTTGACATAAAATGTTGCTATTATATAAATAGACTATTACAAATTTACATGTACATTTAATTTAATATTTAATCAAATTAAATATGAATTTTAATTAATAAATAAAAATGTATATAATTTAACACAACTACACAAAACTACACAACTGTAGAGTAAAACATTAATACAAAACTGATATTCCATGCGTTTAAAAAAATCTGACAAGATTAAGGCAAAATCACACTGTCTGGTGCCTCTCTAGACAACCCAGCACAATTGCTAGCATAAAGTTTAAGGTAAAAATAACTGCCATTCATTTACTAGTATCTTAATACTATGCAATTTGATAAACTGTTCATTCATTACATCACTTTACCTCTGTCTTTATCCCCATTTTTCATCTTCCCTGCATCAGATGGCTTTGGTCTTTTTGATACTATAGGGTAGGCTATGGCAGACCATAATGCTAATTTATAATGGGTCATGTGAATTCGACCATCTGTCCCAATCAGGTAACTTTTTGTCTACACCTGGTGCGAGTTAAGCACCCTCAAACGAAAGCAATGCTTTCTACATTGAATGTGGCAAGACGCGACGCGACACAACAGTTACGTTAATTAATTTATACCAGCAGGCCTAACAAAATCATACAAGAAACTAATTATGGAGCTTTGATATTACAGAAACGCCAACTCTATTCATTCACTAAAATTTGCTGAAAGTCAACAGCACAACTGTGCAACGTGCAACGTGCATGTTCACATTTTAATTATCCACAACAACCCCAAAACTTGCCCGCTTGCCTTGCACATCTGCTAATAAACGATGGGCAACTTTTTTCGACTATTTTTCTTACCTTTTTTTTTTTTTTTTTGTGTTGCTGTGGATGTTATTGAGCTTAGAAGTTTAGCTCTTGCGTTCTTCTGAACATCTCGCGTCGCGCTGCCATTGCCCGATGCCATTTTTATATCACTCCATAATCTGTCTATGTTTTAAATGCCTATTCCCCGAGTGGTAGACTACAATGACTGGCTGTTTTAAAATATCTACGAGAAGCTAGGCCTCCATACTGACAGCTGGGCTCATAGCTTGCAGGTTTGCTTAGTGCACTGTAATAATATTTAAGAATGTATATATTTTTTTCCATTTGATTGGTTCAACCGCCACATTTTTAAATATAATTTTTCGTCAAGTCAACCGCGGCTGTAACCGCCAACAGCGCATCTCTGTGAGGCGGTTCAGCCATGGCATGCAAGCCTGCAGTTATCCGGCCTGCCTAGCTCGCTTGAGGCACTGAAATGAAACGAACGCGCTCGGCGCGGGCTTGAAGCATTGTCTAGGAGGGGCGGGCATGTAAGCGGAGGGTTAAAATGAAGCGCTCTGATTGGCCGAAAGCTTTTCACTCCACTTTCACGCTGTGTCTCAGCAGCAGAATCAACGTCATAGACTGCACTGAAACCGGCGAAATGCGAGATGCAACAAAATGCGTACATAGAGAGCAGCGAATCGTACAAGCGTACCAAAGGGTCAAAATGCGTGCCGAGTACGAAAAATGCGTACATGTTGGCAGGTCTGCTAAAGACGTCGTTACAAAGTCCATCTCACTACAGTGGTTCTACAATAACTTTATGAAGCGACGACAATAGTTTTTGTGCGCAAAAAAACCCTAAATAACGACTTATATAGTGATGATGATTTCAAAACAAGGCATCATGAAGCTTTGAAGCGTTATGAATCAGTGAGTCGATTCAGCAGTTTGAATCGCCAAATTTCAGCAGTTTGGCGGTTTGACACGCGATCCGAATCATCATTCGAAAATAGCGTCGTTTAATAGGCTGATAGTCTCCCACAAACCTGCCGCACATGATAAACCATAAGTTAACACTAGTGTTAATTTCGTCAGACGAGACGAGACTAAATATGTTCGTTAACGACCTTTTTTTCCATGAAGAAGACGAGACGATGACGAGACTGCACCAATGTCCAAAAACACTGACTAAGACTAAATTAACATGCATTATTGTTGATGAAAAAGGACGAGACTAAAATGTTTTGCATAAAATAAAAACTAAGATAAAATCTCTCTTCATTTTCGTCTACAATTGTCTCTACTTTTTCATCATGAGATGAATATTCAGCTGTTCAAAATATTCCGAATATTCCCGCTGTTGCTCGAGTAGGTTACAGGTCTCTCAGACTCCGCCTGTCATCTCGCGGCCGCGCGCGTGTGGTCACGTGGTTCACGGAGCGCTCAATACCTCTAGCGCTGTGTCAGTATATGTGAATGGCTTAAGCCGCGCAAGTTACACAACAGCTTCACTATACAGGTGTTTGCAGCAATTTTTGGTAAACAGTACAGCATAGTGTGCGTCAGCCACATTTACAGTATCATTTTATTAGGGAGAGTGGTAGAGATGCAACATTGTTAACATTAATATTAATGTTTTTCTTGTATTTAGCCCTCAGGTATTCCTTACTAATTAAGTCACACTTATACTCATTGGTGGTCAAATGTGACCATACACCTTAACTATTTTAAAAATAAATAGCCTATATTTTAATTCAATAATATTTATTGAATATTTTGAGGAGATCTTTTGGTACTAAATACTATTTGTGCAATACTTATGGTCCATTAATGACCACTTAAAATATTTTTCTTCTAATATTTTTATTATTTATATTACAATTAGTGTGTTAATTAAGGTTAAAATAGAGAATTCCACTGCAAAGAGGTAAATTAGAGCCATTTTGTGGCTGGAAAAATACAAAAATTCACTTGTAATGCCATTACCCACTGGTGCCTGCATGGCTCTTTAATAATACACATGTATTCTAGTTGCTCAAAAAAGTATTGCAGATCATAACTGCTTACTTATTTGTGAAATTTTGAAATGTTAATAATAGTGAATAGTAAAGAATGCAAGCAAATATAATATAACCCCAAAAAAGTGTAAAAAACGTATTGTTCCTTATAGGCTATATACATATGAATTCATACTGAATCAAGATCGAAATCAATATTTGTGCCCATCGTCTCATGAGCTAATGCTGATTTTAGGCATCTATGCTGTAAATCAACCAGTTAGCTATGGTGTTGTTGCACATTATGCAGGTTATATATATTTTATGTAACTTATTTTGCCACAAAATATATTGAGTTTTCATTTGACTAAAGCTAGACTAAAATGACTAGACTTTTGGTCGACTAAAACTTGACTAAGATACCTTGTGTTGTCTTTTGACTAAAACTAGACTAAAATGACAAGACTTTTAGTCGACTAAAACTTGACTAACAAAAAAAGATATGTGAATGACTAAATATGACTAAAACTAACAAGGACATTTGGCACAAGACTAAGACTAAATTAAAAATAGGTGACAAAATTAACACTAGTTAACACATTCCATGATGTGCCATAGCCAAGCCACATACGATCCAATTCAAAAGCATATATAGTGAAAAGTTGGCCCACATGTGCTCAGCCATGCCATATCTAGGCCAGATGTACCAGCCTTCTGCCACATTTGACCCAAATGTTCTTGCTATCTGGGATAGCTTATAAATCTCTCTCATTATGCTATATTATCACCAAATATTGGATTCCATATTTACTTTCTTTAAATTAGGAAAAGTTTTGTATTTGTGTTCCAGGGTTTTCACCACAGCGTAAGGGATATTCACAGTAGACCAAGTGTTGCGTATAGTGTTGCTCTGAATGATCACTTTTGAACTTGTTTGACGTGGCAGTTTTTCATCCTGAACAGGGAAAACGATGTCGCAGCCGTTGATGTGAATATGGGCTGTCCCAAGGAATACTCCACAAAGGTACGGTTCGGTTCTGTGTCGCACATACAGTGGGGTTTGAAAGTCTGAGGCCATATTGCATATCTGGAATTCAAAATCATATTTAAAATTAGAAATGAACACAAAAAATGTGGATTTTGAAAAACAAAAGTAACATTGTGACCTGAAATAAAGAAGAAATATTGTCACGGTAAACTCCCTTGTACAAAAGGATGCTTTTACTGGAACATTTAAATCAAGTCATGTTGGATAACACTGGGGAAATGCACTACAGTAGGGCTGGGCCGATAAACGATATATCGAATCGCGATAAAATTCATGTCGATAACAATGATAAGCTCTGGACGTTTTTACTCTATAGATCACCCAATTGCACAACAGAAATAAATGCGAGAACAGCCAGTCAGAGTCAGTCAGCGTGCAGCTTTTAACGTAAGTACACAAGTGGAAATGAGTGGATGCGGTGACGAACATTAATTCAAAAGTGAAGCTAACCTTGAGTCATCATCCAAAGACGATGAATTTGTTGATAAAAGGTAGCACGAAATGTTACTCATTTGATCCGCGTCACACAGACCATATCCGCTCTGGTTAAAGTCCAAACGGCAGGAGCTCACTAGAAGAGATCCTCTCTGAACGGTTATGCGAACTCTAAAGCGCGTTGTGAGACCCAGAAGCGCGTGCATTCAATGGAAAACACAAATGTCTCTGTGATTTAAGCTAGTTTAATGCCTGATGTAACAGCGCTGACAAACAGGAGAAACACTGTGTGCAATGATACAGTCAGAAGGCTTTTCCATGTATTAAAGGAGTAATGGAATATTACAGTATTTTTTTGTGATTGAGCTATAGAATTTGTGCATTTATGCTAAATGTTTTTAGGCTAGGTCTACTGTTTTTCATACAAATACCATAGAAACCATATAGATACATTTGACCAAGGCAGTGAAGAGCTATATGCATGTTTTTAACTGTGGTTATCATGATCTAAATCTATGATACTATGGAAGACCAATGCCTCATTTTAATAAAAAATCATCATAAGCAGGGCTCTGAACCGGTTCAAGGAACGAAAACGAAAACCGGAAACGAACGAAATTTTAAGAGGAACAAAAACGAAATCAAAATCAATTTGAATCGTTCTGAACAGAAACGTTCATTTGAAATGGCCATTAACCGGTTAATAACGTTATTTTATCGTTCTCTTTAATATTTTAATTTGGCAGTGACCAATAATGAATAGAGTAGTACAGCATGTGACGTTGACGGATCAAGCGTGAGTGAAATGCCCACGCTCCATCATCTATGAATCTACCGTCAGTGTGGAGCGCACATTTTCATGCCTCAAGTACATTTCTTTCCTCACTGAGGTCATCAATGAAAGCGCAGGTATTGGAGGACATTCTTTTCGTACGTTTAAATAAGCAGTTCGGACTTTAAGCTCAAATAGACTGATTTAGGCTAGTTTGTGGATTCCGTTTAAGCCTATCCAAGTAGGTTACTAGCATCTATCAAACATTTGTCCTATAGTCTTTCAGATTGCCAATACAGGACAGGTCAGTGTTTTCTATATAGACGGCTGATGCTTCGTATTAAATGGTGTTATATTGCATTAAATGATCAAGCTTTATTAGCTGACTGAATTTGATTATGCGTTGCAAGGACGTGTTGCGCAGTGTTTGCTTTGAAATTAGCAGCATTAAAAGAGCAATAGTTATCCAGTTTATTTATTCTTTATTCATGCAATTTTTTAAACAAGTCGTGTTGAAAAAAAGTTATGTACAAAGAATGTTATCACTCTTCTGAAAAGAATTAGGCATATGTCCACTTTCGATTGTCTAACGCTCCATTAAAACAGGTCAATATTTGTCCCGCTGTTTATGCTTTGTAATTAATGCATGCATTTCTGTTGTGGTTTTAAAAATGTTATGAAATAAATATTAAAGTTTAATTACCATGCGTCATATTATTATTGAGTGAAAATAAGTCTATTTATACATATTTGTTTAAAGTATAGGCTAAATTAAAATAACGTTATTAACCGTTATTTTTTTTAATCAAACCGTTTTCGGAACAGTAATGTTTAATGAGGAACGCAAAAACGGAAACGCTATAATATCGATTCTGCTCGGAGTGAACCGATTGATATTTTTTTCAGTTTTTAAGCCCTGGTCATAATATATTTTGCCATATAAAAATAAGGAATTTTTTTACAGATGTCCGTGTTTTTGTTAATGCGCATAATTTACATCTGCATCCTCCAAACTCAAGCTACCACTACTGTCAACTCACTGTCAAATGTGCATATTACTAAACATGTAATATTATTAATTCTGCAGCTGAAGATATAGGCCAAAGTCAGGCGACACAAACCTGTTTCATGACTAGAAAAAATATCACCTATTAGAACATGCAGAAACTAGAACATTAATTTTTTCTATTAAGAAATGTATTTTGTTAAGGAAAAATGACTGGAAAAGTGTAAGTAATTCAAAAACGTGAAGTGTGTCATATTCTGACAATAAAGAGTAGTTTAAAACCACAATTAACAGTCTGGTTTGTACAACCTTCAATTAGGAGCAAAAATCTGCCTTTAAATTTGAAAGAAATAAATAATATCGTGATATTTATCGATATCGACTGATATGAACAGATTTGATCGAAATCAATTTTTGGCCATATCGCCCAGCCCTACACTTCAGGCATTACAACATTCATATTAAGCTTTAATTTTTGCTTCTCACTCAAATAGAGCTCTGTTTTTGTAGGCCAAGCCTTGAAGCCACGATTTTGAAATGAAAGATGACCAATCGCAGCGATTTTTGTGGACACGGCTCCTAATCAGTATCCCTATGTCCAACAGTGAGAGAGGTTCAAAGATGGCTGTTGTCACGGTCTTGCGACCAAAGATAATTTTCATAAATTTAGCATGATCATCTCAGTGTGTTTGCTGCTACGACTTATGTCTGCTGACAAGCCGATAAAAATGCAACATGTAATGGCGTGTTGATCAACGCAACATGGTGTTAAAACTTAAATCCATTTACTTCAAGCTTGATTTGCAAAATGCCTGGTTGGCCTCTTTTCTCTGGCCATGACCGTGTCCATATTCCCCTCTTTCGCTTCCTCCTTTTTTTCAGCACACATAAAAACTACAATTGCCAAAGTGCGATTCATCTTTCCAACTTCTGTGACCAACAAAAGCTTATGATTCCCAAACGTTCTGTTCATCATGATAATCTCCACAAATGAACACTAACTACACCACAACTTCTACGTCACCATCACTAAGCTTCTGCCAACTCTTTCAGTCTATAAAACATTTTCCCTGAAAGTTTGAGTTATAATAGTTTGATTATAAACACAACAAGGCTGTGAAAGTGACCCGTTCACTTCGGTGTTAATGACAACCTCTGTAGTCCCATTTAGACACCTTTTACAAGACAAGTTAAATCTTTAAAAGCACCACAAGAGGGCATTACTGATGTATTTTATGTTGTAGAATAAACCGTGTTCACCACAGACCTTATTTCAGCCAATTAAACAAAACCAATTGACTTTGGGATGATGATAAAATGCAACTTTTGACCTGTAAAAATACATCATCCCTGCAGCTCTTTAGTGTTAAGGTGATAACTTAATTTGTCATGGCAGAAAAGAGTGAATTGTGTTGTATTATGTGCACATTTGATTATGTATTTATTCATATTTATTTCTGCTGCTGTTCACATTCATCTCACATAGGGAGGAATGGGTTCGGCGCTTCTCTCTGACCCCGAGAAAATCGAAGCTGTAAGTTTTCTTACTTTATGCATTTGTTTATACTATATCAGTTTTATAACGATTATTAACTTTTTGTATGTTAAACGTCTTGTCTTTTAGATTCTGAGCACTCTTGTGAATGGAATCTCCAAACCAGTCACATGTAAAATCAGAATACTTCCAACGGTAAAGTGATGCTTTTCTATGTGTTTTTTTTGTTGTGTAATTTTAAATTGTGCAAATTTTTTGGAAAAGAGAACCTAATTATAACCAAATTATTGGCACCCCTGGTAAATGATCAAAGATGGCTGTAAAAATAAATCTGCATTGTTTATCCTTTTGATCTTCCATTCAAAATATTCGCAAAAATTTAACCTTTCATTGAAGTAAAAGAATTGAAAGTGGGGGAGAACTCACATTATGAAATAAATGCTTTTCTCCAAAACACGTTGGCCATAATTATTGGCATAATACTTTTTGCAACCTCTTTTGGAGATCAGAGATCATTCCTCCATACAGAATCTCTCCAGATCCTTCAGATTCCAGCTCTTCTCTTCAGTTCATCACTCATTCTCTACAGGGTTCAGGTCAGGGACTGGGACGGTTTTGATGTTTGTTTTGGATCGTTGTCCTGATGGAAGATCCAACCACGGCCCATTATAAGATCTCTAGCAGAAGCGTCAGGTTTTGATTTTCTATCTGTTGGTATTTGCTAGAATCCATGATGCCATGAATCTGAACAAGAAGTCCAGGACCTCCAGCAAAAAAATAAACATTAAAGATCCAGCGGTTTATTTAACCGTTGGAATGGGGGACTTTTATCCCCGTTTCCACCAAAGCCATCTGGTGTGTTTGCTGCCAAAAAGATCTTTTTTTAAGAACCAGGTCCCGTCTGAAGCTCAAGTCGTGACTGAATCTGCTGGAGTTTGTTTCCGGATGAGTGAGGAGGATTTTTATTCAAACCTCCCAAACAACATGTGGTGATGTAGGAGGTGGTGATGTAGGAGTTGTTTGATATTTGTTTCTCTTTCTGACCCAAGACTCAACTAATCTCTGTGATTCTCATCTGTGATCTTGTAGAGTCTTTGTCCACTCAAACTCTCCTCCTCTCGTGCGTTAGGACGATTTAGACACACGTCCTCTTCCAGGCAGATTCAGAACATCTTTAGTTGATTGAACTTCTTCATTATTGCCCTGATGGTGGAAATGGGGATTTTCAATGCTTTAGATTTTTTCTTAGTCACTTTCTATTTTGTGAAGCTCAATCTTCTGCTGCACATCAGAACTATATTCTGTGGTTTTACTCATTGTGATGGATGATTAAAGCGATAGTTAACCCTGAAATGAAAACAAAGCCATCTTTTACTCCCCCTGCTGTTGTTCCAATGTCCTATGTCCTTATATCTTTTTCAGACCGCAAAAGCAGAAATAAAAAAAAAATAGTCCTGCACGCGCTCCTCCATATAATGGCAGTGAAAGGCGACTTTACGGAAAGTATACAAAAGTATCACACAATGATACAGTGAGACGTGCCATATATGGAAAATGTTCAGGAGGTATACTATAAGGTTTAGCTTAATATTCAGTCAAAATACTGAGCTCGGCCGTGTGTTTGAATGAAATATCAAAAGGATAAACAAAGCAGATTTATTTTTACAGCCATCTTTGATCATATTTTCCAAGGGTGCCAATAATTCTTACAAATGACTTTAAAACCCTTAAAACCGGGTACACACTGTGTGATTTATAATAGTCCTTCACGATTGTTCCTTGTCAAACTGTACGACCATGATCCCCGCTGTAAGCCATGTCACACTGTAAGATCTCAGTTGTCATTAATGTCAGACTGTACGATAGAAAAACGAAGATAATTTGACGGTGGTCGTAGGAGAAGTCACACTGCAGGACTGTGCGCCAAATCTTCTGACACTGACAGAATTTCGTCTGAGGTAAAATTTGATCGCAGCGGTCATTAATCAGCTGAACGTGTCAAACTAACGATCAAAGACTTCAGATTCTTTTAGGATTTGCCTAATTTGTCTCAGACGGCCAAATCGTGACCAAAATCGCACAGTGTGCACCCGGCTTTAGTCCCAGTTTCACAGACAGGGCTTAGATTAAGCCAGGATTAGGCCTTAATGTTACATTTAATCGTAACATCTTGACAGAAAAAAAGGGCACTAATATTTTAAGATATCTCAGTACTAGTTGCTCAACAGCTCAAACATGCATTTTATTCTGAGACTACCCTTAAGCCTTTTCTGTGAAACCTGGTATATGTTTATTGTTCCTGGTAATTAATATATGATAGGATTTTATATATATATATATATACAACCCCAAAACAGAAAAAGTTGGGACAGTATGGAAAACGCAAATAAAAAAGTGATTTCTAAATTTACTTTGACTTGTATTTCATTGCAGACAATATGAACACAAAATATTTCATGTTTCGTCTGGTCAACTTCATGTCATTTGTAAATATCCATCCTTTCCTGTCATTCAGACCTGCAACACATTTCAAAAAAAGTTGGGACAGTAAAGCATTTACCACTTTGTAATGTTGCCATTCCTTTTCACAACACTTAAAAGATGTTTAAGATCCTTTTCTTCTTTGGTCCGGAGCACACGGCGTCCATTCCTCCCAAAAAATACCTGAAATACTGATTCATCTGACCACAGTACACGTTTCCACTGTGTGATGGTCCATCCCAGATGCCTCCGAGCCCAGAGAAGTCGACGGCGCTTCTGGACACTGTTAACATAGGGCTTCCTTTTGGCACAGTACAGTTTTAACTGGCATTTGTGGATGTAACTACGTATTGTGGTGCCTGACAAAGGTTTGCCAAAGTAGTCCTGAGCCCATGTGGTGATATCGCTTCTAGATGAATGACGATTCTTGATGCAGTGCCGCCTGAGGGATCGGAGATCACGGTTGTTCAGCTTAGGCTTGCGCCCTTGTCCTTTACGCACTGAAATTCCTCCAGATTCCTTGAATCTTTTAATTGTTATGCACTGTTGAATGTGAAATATCCAAATCTCTTCCTATCTTTCTTTGAGGAACATTGTTTTTAAACATTTCAATAATTTTCTCACGTATTTGTTGGCAAACTGGCGATCCTCGGCCCATCTTTGCTCCTAAAGGATTAGACCTTTCTTGGATGCTGCTTTTGTACCAAATCATAATTACAATCACCTGTTGACATCACCTGTTTCAAATCACATCATTATTTAACCATTTTACCTCATTACTAGCCCTAAATTGCTCCTGTCCCAACTTTTTTTGAAATGTGTTGCAGGTCTGAATGACAGGAAAGGATGCATATTTACAAATGACATGAAGTTGACCAGACAAAACATGAAATATGTTGTGTTCATATTGTCTGCAATGAAATACAAGTCAAAGTATAGAAATCACTTCTTTTTTATTTATTTGCGTTTTCCATACTGTCCCAACTTTTTCTGATTTGGGGTTGTATAAAAATAGTAATCATTGATGTAATGTGCTCTTTCAGCTTGAGGACACAGTGAATTTAGTGAAGAGAATTGAAAAAACAGGAGTGGCGGCCATAGCAGTGCACGGCAGGTTCGAAGCGTGTTCGCTAAACATCTTCTTACATGTGATTTCTTCTTGCGTCTGGTGACGGCATCTTTATATTTGACCTTTCTGTTGTTGTCAGGATGAAAGAGGAGAGGCCGCGGCATCCAGTCCACTGTGACTATATTCAGGCCGTAGCTGAGAGTGTGTCCATACCTGTCATTGCCAAGTCAGGCTTTACCCTTCATTACACTTATGCCACAACTACTCGAAGTATTTGTGAAATGGAAACTTTTCGTATTTACACATGCAATGCAATTGGTATGATTGGTTCCTGTAGTTATCTTGGTGTGTTCATCATTTGTCTCTCTGTAGTGGTGGCTCTTCAGACATGGTGAAGACATTTGAGGACATAGAGACGTTTCGAGTTGCTACAGGAGCATCGTCTGTCATGATCGCACGGGCGGCCATGTGGAATCCTTCAGTCTTCCGCCAGCAGGGGGCGCTGTCTGTGGAGCAGGTCATGGAGGAATACATCAAATACGTAAGCGGGGCAACATTTGAGCATGTCTTGAGTTCAGCCATAAATGATTCAAACAACCAATAACTTATATTTGTAAGTACATTTTTTGTTGTTCACAGGGATAATAAAGTTGTGCAACACATCATAAAACATGAAAGGAAAATTAGTCAAATAAAATGCATTGAAATATTATACTATGATCAATAAAATGCATAGTGAATGTATCAGATGACTGACATTATCTTCCATAAACATATTCTATTCCAGAAGTGTCTTCCCAAATAGTATTGTAAATACATGTGAAAAATGTTGTTTGGGTCTTAATGAGATCTTTTTTTCTTATGTCTACTAACAGGCTGTTCGCTATGAAAATAACCCGTTTAACACCAAATACTGCTTATGTCAGATGCTCCGAGACAGAGTCGAGTCTCCATTTGGAAAACGCTTGCATGCAGCTCAGACCAGTGAAGAGATATGGTAACTATGTTTTGTATATGTG
The DNA here is from genome assembly GCF_949357685.1 of Gobio gobio. Lineage (NCBI taxonomy): Eukaryota > Metazoa > Chordata > Actinopteri > Cypriniformes > Gobionidae > Gobio > Gobio gobio. The sequence continues at coordinate 34,656,295 of NC_137121.1, read as the reverse complement.
GAATTTCTGTTTATGTATATGGTCCCTTTCGATTAGGCTCCAATTGTCACTATTAACTATGAATTTTGCCTCGATAATTACTTTTTACTTGAATTACTGCTTATTAATTGTTAGTAAGGTAGATGTGATGTTTGGGTATTGTGTAGGATTAAAGGGTTAGTTCACCCAAAAATGAAAATTGTCATTAATTCCTCACCCTCATGCCGTTCCAAACCCGTAAGACCTCCGTTCATCTTCAGAACACAAATGAAGATATTTCTGTTGAAATGCGATGGCTCAGAAAGGCCTCCATTGGCAGCAATGACATTTCCTCTCTCAAGACCCAGAAAAGCTACTAAATGTATGATCTGCGTCATATTCTCGCGCATGCGTCGTGGAGGCACACACGGAAGACAAGAAGAGGTTGAATAAAGTCGTTATTTAGATATTTTTTTTGCACACAAAAACTATTGTCGTCGCTTCGTAAAATTATTGTAGAGTCACTGTGGTGAGATGGACTTTGTAACGACGTTTTAAGTGCCTTTTATGGGTCTTGTGAGTGTAAATGTACTGAATGGCAATGGAGGCCTATCTGAAGCCTTTCTCAGCATATGCTTTACACTAAAATATCTTCATGAACGGAGGTCTGACGGGTGTCGAACGACATGAGGGTGAGTAGAATTTTCATTTTTGGGTGAACTAACCCTTTAATATTAGTACTAATAAACAGCCAATATCCAAGTAATATGCATGCTGCTAATTGGGGTGTGACGAGACTTTTAGCTTACGAGATGAGACACGAGATTGGTTTCACGAGAACGAGACAATATTTTTACATTGTATTTTTAATTCATCATCAATGATGAAATGCATGACTAGAAAAATTGTTTGCAGGTGCATTTGAAATGTTTCAAATCATCATCTTGTAATGAATGTCATATCAGTTCTACTTGAGTATGAATTATCATATTCAGTAAATGCTCCCGTTTACTTTCACTTTCAATTTCGCGATAGTGTTGTCAAAAGTACCGACCACGATACCAAGTCGGTACTGAAATTTTAAATTGAGCGCTGTTGAGCAGAATCGTAAACACCTCTGACTGGCCATTGTGCTCATGCGCTCATCAAACATGTCTGTGATTGGCTACAATGACCTGCGCTTCAAAAACATGTTGTAAATATACATGCTTTTCACAAAGCGCTTACACAGATACACACGGGAGCGTGTGAATGCAGGTGCCTATCAGCGCTGGTCGACGCCTGCTTGTGCTTTCAAACACTCCCGCTCTCAAAACACTTACAAACACTTCCGTGTGCTTTCAAACGCTTGTGTGCGTTGATCATTGTAGCCAATCACAGACACATCCGATGAGCGCATGAGCACTGGCCAGTCAGAGGTGTTTACGGTTCCAGCTCAACAGCGCTCAAAGCGGCACATTTTTTTTTATTTCAGTACCTACTTAGTATCGCAGTCGGTACTTTTGACAACACTATTTTGCGAGCGGTTGTGCTGAATGCGCATTTCAAAATATAAGACGTTTGTCTGACGCTTTTGTTGCGCAACGAATCCTCCGCCGTCATGTGATCAGTGCTGCGCCATATGTACGGCTCGAACAGCTCGTGTTGGATGAGCTGATGGAATTGAAGCGACTGTTATCCACCTGAAGTAAATAGTTTTTATTTCTATAAAAAGCAAAACGACAGTGTAATGTAAACGTAGCGTTGGCATATTCTATCCTTACTTCACCCTCACACTCCGTCATAACAATGATCGCGTCATACCCCTACTAATAATCAATTAGCTAATAGTGAGAATTGAAATGTATGTATATACAGCCATGGACTGAATTATTGGCACCCCTGGTAAATAGGATCAAATCTCCATTGTTTATCTTTTTGACGTTTAATAAAAAAATTAACAGAAATCTGACCTTTCATTGCAGTAAGGGAATTGAAAGTGAGGGGAGGTGTTTATGAAATGAATGTTTTGGCACATATTTGACCATTTGTTTAGACGCTGCTTTTGGGTATTTTCAGCTGTCCATTATGTAGACAGTGAAGGCTATAACTAGCGCTGCTTTTGTACTTTCGACTGAACAGTTTGCTTATTTCCTATTGTACAAACTTCTTATACTTTTATGATGGCTAATACTGTTTATTTAAATATTTTTCAACAAATATTATTTGATATAAATAGCATGAAGTATTTGGTATTTAAAAAGGTTTCAGACCGTTAATAAGGACAGGTGGGCCAAATCCATCCCGCCAATCATGTCCATCATACCATGCAGACGCCGACTGACCTGGGAGAAACATTTTCCAATATTTCTGTCGACTGAACCAGAGATACTAATCATTTGTGAATTATTCTTTTGGCTTGATTCTTTCTTTTCCGTGAATTGGCCAAACGCACTTGCGTAATGGTCTGAAACGATTCAGATTTGTTCGCTCTGTCACTGAATCATCTGAAGCGATTTCTCGATCAGTAACAGCAAATAGAGCTGTTCAGCTGTTTCACTGGTTTCCTTTGAGCTGCGCAGCACGGCCCAGGATAACGGAGCGCAAGCTCAAAGGAGTCGCGTTTACTCCCGGCTTAAAATTACTTTGAAATCTCCAAATCGCCACCCTTACAAACATTTAATGTACTGTGGTAATTTACCATGGTTTGGGCAGAAATGTTGAATAGTTATATATTGATTACCATGTTCTAGTCATTTATGTTGTATTAGGTGGGTAAGAGAATATATAATTAGGGGCCAATCCCCGAAGGTGCAGGCACCTATTGAAACCGTTAGATTTCTTATTATTATTATTCTGCCGCAAGTCTATGGCAGCCCATAGAACTGCTTGCGGGAAAGTTGTGAAATTTGGCACACAGATAGAGGACAGTCCCAGCATTAACCACACCAATTTTGGAATCTCTTAAACAATCCCTCTAGCGCCACCACCTGTCCAAAGTTTGACTCATATAGTTGCTAATAACTTTCGAACCATAAGGGCTAGAAACAAAATTATTTTTTCCTCTGATTCCTTGGCTCAAGCCAATCCGATTGCACCATATGACGTCACTTTCCGTCATAATAATTTTCCCGCCCTTTTTACTTAACCGAAAAACCTACTTTTGCGAACTCCTCCTAGGCCGTTGCTCCAATTTGCACGAAAATTGAACCAGATCATCACCAGACTCTGCTGACAAAACCGTATTAGACTCGAGATGATTAGTCAAACTGTTATTGAACAACGCTCGAATTAAATCGACAGTGCTCACAAAAATGAAAGTCAGGCTTTATCTCCGCAACGCTTTGGCATATTCTAACCAAACTTGGTGTGTGTTATGCCAACCATGACCTGAGGCTGCCTGCAGCGTTTCGGCGCAGTGCCACCTAGTGGTCCAGAGATACAAAAATTTGATATTTTTGATTATAACTTAAGAATGCTTTAGCCAAACATCACAAAACTGGTCTCTTTAGAGTCGGGGCATCACGCTGAGCCATACCATACCCAATTTTCCCATATCAACCATTTTGGGCGTCGGCCATTTTGAATTTTGTCAGAAAGTGCTATGTTTTACAAACGCATTGGCGTATCATTAAGAAACTCGGTGTGTGTCTTCGTCACCAAGCCCTGAAAGTACACAAAGTTTCAAGGCAGCGCCACCTTGTGGACAAAAGTTATAATGATTTTTCCAATTATGCTAATAACTTTTGATTAAATTTGACTATTGTCATAAAACTGGTTTTAATAGATTCCTTGGGTCATGCCAAGAGCATGGATCTCAATTTTACCATATTTGGCCAAACATTCTGTTCGCCATATGGATTTCCTTTAGAAACCTACTTTTTCAAACTCCTCCTAGACGATTTGTCTGATTTTCACCAAAATCGAATCGTAACATCTTCAGACTATTACAGCAAAAAGTATTAATTTCCTGTCAACAGACAAAACCATTTTCATATACTGCAGCGACAAAGTTGAGCCATGATGCCAAACTGCCTCTTGAGGCTGTATCTCTGCAATGCTTTGACATACTGACACCAAACTTTGCCTTTGTCATTGATGTGGTGTGGTCAGAGTGAGATGACAATTTCGTTAGTGCGCCACCTATTGGTCAAAAGTGACAAACCATTAAATAATATTATTAGTGACTATATATGATTTTTCAGCCATTTTGCCTAAAATCATCTTAAAACGCCTTTAATTGCTCATTTTTGCAGTTGGTCTATCCCTCCCAGCCATGTTGGCATGTCTTGTCGTCTTCTTTGCGCTTGGCCCCGTTAATGGCTGCTCGCAGCTATATTTCATATTTGTTATGAGTTTATGGCAATTTCTTTGTGAAGGTGTGTATAGTTTATTTATTTGTGTGTGTGTGTCTATTTTGCAGTGAGGTGTTTGGATTGACTGACTTCTACATGAAGACCAACGCTGAACTGGAGGCTAGAAAAGCTGCCCGACAGACCAACGGTGATCAGTCAGAAAACCCTGAACTGGATGATGATGTCATCACAATGCCTGTCCGCTTTGAAAGGTGAATTGTGACCCTCTCATGACCCATGTGGCCCCATGGCCCTAAAGGCCGCTACATACTCCGCAAGAACAGAGAAAAAAGTTCTCGCTCCCAGGGCTGTGAGAACAAAATGAAAATCAAAATGTTCTCGCAGCTCGTTCTCGACACATCGTCTGAGCAGAATTTTTTTCCTTGTGGGTGTCCGAGAACTATTGTGTGATTGGTCAGAATTTTAAAGTGGGCGGGGTTAATGCGGAGAAACGGAGATGTTCGGCACCTGCTTTTCTCGTGAAGTATGGAATGTACTGGCCAGAACTATTTTTGTTCTTGTTCTTGCCACCTCAAGAAAACAAACACATTTCTTTGTTCTTGCAGAGTATGTACCAAGCGAAAGCACTTTGACTTGTGCACTGTATTTACTGTGTTTATGATGTGCGTCTGTGTTTCCCAGGCGAGATTATCCACCTCAGATCACCCCAAAGATGTACCTGCTGGAATGGACCCGGAAGGAAAAGCTTGATCAACCTGTATATGAGACGGTCAGTTCCATTAGATGGCAGTGGTTCTCAACTAGCGCCATGGCAAACTTCCATATAAATGATTTAAAGCACACTTAGTTCTTTCAAAAATGTGCTCACTAATGTATATTTACTTCTTTTAAGTAATAAAGTATTCTCGTAAGTTTATAATATGCCATTGAAAATGCATACGGGTAAGGGGTTCGAATGCCGGTCGCCATGTTGCCCCTCCATCTTGAAAGTACATTAGCCAAAGAGGGACATACCCGTGAATTCAAGCTTCGCCTTTCGCGTTTTAACACTCGATGGCACCGTGTCGAATGTGGATGAGGTCGAACAGGAAGTCATGTTAATCTTGGACTAAATCGGCCACCGTAGGAGTTAAAACGAAGTCGGAATTGAGAGGAAGAGAAACTAATATTCACTGGATGGTCACATACCTTTTGACCACTAGATGGGGTAAAATATCACACAGTGTAGCTTTATGCATTAAAATGCTGGTTACTGTATGATGATTGACATCACGAAATGGCCTTTAACAATTAGTAAATAAACTGCTAAATGTATGGTTTTCGAATTCATTTTATTCATGCATGGATTGCGTCTAACTCGCAGCACCATCTGTGGGACACTATTAGCATGTTAGCCAGGGTTCAAAACGCCAATACAGAGTAAAAATCAGTGTTGAAACGGCAGTAACCCGGTAACTTAAAAAAATAAATAAAAATACAATGCATGGCTTAGTGCGATCATCAAATTGCAACGGTTGTGATGTAATTCTGTAAATCTACATTCTGACACGCTGCATGTTTCAGAGTTAAGCACAGCACTGTTCATTTTTCAGTTTCCATTCACAGTAAATGTTACTGTGTAAGTGCTGTGTGTTTGGGTCGCTTATAATTTGCATTTGTGAACGCAACCTTTGTCAACCATCTTCATAAATTCATAATGAGAATGTTTATAAATCTGTTGTTACAAAGAGTGTTAAAGTGTTAAGGTCCCTGTGGCTTTCCGCCAAAATAAAAGCTCAGTGGTTTAACGTTGGAAAACAAAGAAATTAGGACAAGCATACATGTTAGAATTGTCTTCTCTTTTTTTTATAATAATAATAATAATAATTCTGTTAATGCTTTTATTATAACCTATATTGTATTACATATAAATGTAGTATTATTAAGGTTTTTAAATACTTGATTTTTTTTATTGTACAATACAAAAGTATATAAGAGACAAACGTGCTTTTGCGCTTTGGCTGGCACCGAGCCAGACACACACACGCTCAGCGCTCGTCACATATCACAACTATTCAGTGTTTTCAACCACATCATGTTTGTTTCAGACATTTAAATGCACATAAGTACTAGCAAAAAATACACACTGACGTATGGAAGCAGCAATAACAATCCTTTCAGACAGTAATAATTTGACTACGTGTTTTATTCGCATCAGATACACATTATATAGTAACTCTATAGTTTACTCTATTCTTCTCCCAGTTCAGCGGTCACTCACTTTCATGTATTTCGTGAGACGAGGATGAATATACGTGTTATAAATCTGATAAATCTCTGAGGCGCAAACTAACATGGCGGCGCCCATCGCGCATTATAAATCAACTAACACACATTCACTCACACATATTTGAAAATCACAATATCAGACAGTTTGTGACTTAGTTTGCAAGTTTGTGAATATTTTGAATAAAAAATAAAAAACAAATAAACCCGATACAGCTGTTATACAGCGCTATTGTGGCTGCTGTGTGTCATGTGAGAAGCATGACAGCGTCGCCATGGAAACAGTAAGGTGATGCGTCGAAAGCATTTAGCCAGAGAACATGGTCATATTTTAAAAAAAAAGCTGAAGCTTGAAGCTGGTTTGTAGCAGAGCAAGAATACCGTCTACTTTGCTGTTATTAGTACTGTAGTGTAACAGTTTAGTGTTAAATTAGGCCTGTTGTAGTTGGGTTAGGTGGCTTAGGTTTTACTGGGAATTTAAATAAATTGTGTTTTTAATTTATTTATATATTTAAGTATACTTTAAACTTTTAATAAATTGTTCAATTTAAATAATAATTTTTAAAAAATCAATAAAAAGCCATTATTTAATGTCATCCACCTCGTTTTGTGGCCTTTTTAATTTTTTTAAAGTATTGGTTTAGGCACCGGAAAAAAACCCAACCCTAGTCGTGACGCGCGCGCGCACACACAACGCTCAGAAAGACGTGCGCCAGTATCGGGTACTCTTTTGCGCTTGAACAAACAATAACGCACAGAATTATGCCAAAGTGCCCGTTTTGTGCAGTCTCAAATTAGTCAAATAACGTCTTAAATGAACTTGTGTGAGAAAATGAGATGTGAGTGACAGCGCGTCAGATCCCCGTCATGTTCGGCAGCGGCACATCTTAAAGTCACAGCAGCACTTTGTTCTGTGATGAACATTAATGACAATGTGGCGTTGAGAACCGCTGGTGTATAGGATTATACTAATTTATTAACCTATGACCGATTGTTTAAACAGCTTGTTTACTCTTTAGGAGCAGCGAACTCAAGATCGAGCTTTTCAGTCTACGGTTATTGTGTCTGAGAAGACGTACCGCTCTACCCTGTGGTGAGTCTGAGTCGTGTAGTCTATTTTTTTATGTTGGCTGCATGTTTTGTGATTATTTTGTACTAAATATTGAAGTTTATAAATGTGTTTTTGCACATCTGGCCGAGTGGCGCCACACATTGTTCTAATATGGGGTTTTAATTTGGCGTGACAAACGCGCCAGGACTTTTTTTTCTCGTAACAGAGGAAAGAACTTAAAATAGTCCGTCGTTTTGGGTCATACAGACAAGACTAAGACATCATCTGAAACTCTAAATGGGTCTTTTTATTCGCATACACTCATAATAACAAATCACTTTTGTAAAATAAAGGAAAAAGAAACCGTGTACCTCAGTCACAATAAGAATTATATCTATAGAAAGCTTGAAATGATAGTGTAGTAACTCAGAGAGAATGATATTTCTGTCTCTGAACGCATTTTTACTCTCTCCAGGGAGAAGTCGAAGAAGTTTGCCGAGCAGGCGGCAGCTATAGTGTGTTTACGCACTCTCGGGCTTCCAGAGGGTCGGCTCGGAGAGGAGAACAGTGGACTGGTAAATAAACGCAAGAGGGACGACAACAAATGCGCTCCGCTAAATGACAATGAGTCAGCAACACGAAAGAGACACATAAGTGAACCCCCACAGGAAGAGGAAGAGAAATGCAGGACGAAAGTTGTGAATGGTGACTGTGGTCAGACCACAGGTGAACATTGACACTCGGCGTCTGAACTCACTGTAAAACACTTTCATTACTCGTCATGTCAACGCTAAGTGCCATATTATCTGACAAACTACCGTGCGCTTTGTATTTGCTTTTACGGTTGTTAAATCATTATCAAGTGCCATCTCTGTTTTATTGCAGACTATTAGAAATACTGTTTGTCATTTTGTCCTATGCCACTTTTTTATATAATGATCTGGATGGATTTCCACCCTTCACCTGAAGGGCGCAGTGTTGCTCCAATTCCTACAGTACAAACCGGTCCCATATGGTGTCATGAAACTTTAGCGTCATTGTGAAATAAACCGTTTTAACTATGCGTTTGATTTTGTTTTTCTCATGTTTTGAACAACGAAAGCTTCAAAGACTCGCATGTGAGACACAACCTAGTGAGCTGCCTAACTAGACAGCATTTTGGGCTTTATAATGTGCAAAAATAGCTGTATGGGTAGGCAGCCCTTTAAAAAAAATCCTGTGGTAACCTTTTTAACAAAATGGATCATTTATGGAGGTGTAATTGTACAGATTCAACGTCTGTGCCACCTCTGCAACACAGATGAATTTATTTGTAACCGCTCTACAGCGTTTTATTATTCTTATTTGATTTATTTATTAAATAGAAGTCATTTCTCAGAGGGTAGACATGGATGTTTTAGATCCAGTGCTGGTTCGGTCTCGGTTTAGGTGGTCTTGACCAAAACACTATAAACTGGTTTTAGTTACATGTGTCTTTGCGTAGAAGATGGAAAAATTGTTTTAACATTGGAGAAAATTCACACTTAGCCTTTAAATAAAACTAACAGCTTCTACGATCAAAATAAGGTAACACTTTATTTTGGTGTCATTGTTACGTGTAGTTATTAAAGTAATAGCTATAAATTATGCATAATTACTAGTGCTGTCAAATCGGTTAATCACATCCAAAATATGTGTGTATAATTATGTATGTTTAAATACACACGCATGCATATATTTAAGAAAATTTGTATATTTATCAGGGTTTCCGCGGGTTTAAAATGTCTTAAATTGGAGCAGAAAGGCTTAAAATCAATGTCATGACATTTAAATTAGGGCCCTGTGATTAAGAGAAAACATAAATCTCATTTCATAGGGCCCTACATTTTATTTTATTATTATTATTTTTGCTGTTAAATTGTCTGTTTCATGATTTCAATTAATTAGACACGTTTTTTTGACTAAAACAATTTAAATTAACCATTAGAGCGGAGCCCAGAAAAATGAAAACAGAATAAACTATAAAACAAAAAAAGATTAATTCAAAGATTTCATGCATGGCCCTACATTTAATTACAAAATGAACTGCAAAAAATGTATATCCGATTTTTTTTTGTTTGTTTTCCAGGTCCAATATCTAAACGTCCTTAAATCAAGATACATTTACATGAGATGCAAAATGAAGAAATTAATTCTTGTTTTCTGAGCAACTGAACAAATTTAAATGAGTTTATGCTTAAAATATCTGTTAATGGGTATGAAAATAGCTTGCATTTGAATTTTAAGTGTAATTATATTGGTGGATTGTTCTTCTTTTAATCATAAAATCACTTTCACATGATTTCTTCTCAAACTTTAAGCTTTTTTTTTGTAAAAACAAAAAGAAAAGTAGTAATATAACTCATAACTCGTCCTAGACATTTACATTTAGAGAACATTGACGTGTTATATTTCCTTCAATTTATTCCTTATTTTTTTAATGGTCTTAAAAGTGTCTTCAATGTACCTTCATTAACCCTGTTTATATATAAAAAGTTGATATATGTGCGTATATATTATATAAATATATGTACAGTATATACATACAAATATTCCTTAAATATCTACATGAATGAGTGCATTTGTATAATTATACACAGTACACACGTATATTATGTAAAGACAAACCTTTATTTTGGATGTGATTCATTGATTTGACATGCAACTAACCCTAAACCAAACCAAACTCGAATGTAGTTATTTAATATTACTCGTACTTAATGTATAATTACAGATTAACAAAGACACCTTAAAATAAAGTGTAACCCAAAATAATAGGTAACACTTTGTTTTAGTGTGCTTGTAACATGTTACACGTACTTACTGTAGTAAATTATGCACAATTACATGCAACAAACCCTAACCCTACGGTGAGTATAAGTTAATATTGCTCAGTACTGTAAAAATAACCCCTTAAATACAGGGTAACCATAATGATAGCTTCTAAAGTCAATTA